>NW_026634367.1:0-53399 GCF_024868665.1 Triplophysa rosa
AAAAGTTTCTAGCTATGTTGTAAACAACTTGGAAATCTCAAATCTTGCAGGTAAAGATTTTCATAAGTTACCAGAAGTTTACACTCAGAAACAAATGCCAGTAAGCCTAGCTAATATTGTCAAACAGGAGGACCTAGCTAAATGGCCATATCTTGATGGTATTCACATCCCGCATATTCAAGCTGAAGTAGAGCTGTTGATAGGAACCAACGCCTCAAAGTTACTTGAACCATGGGAAGTAGTAAATAGCCAGGGAAATGGGCCCTATGCTATACGTACCCTATTGGGGTGGGTCATAAATGGTTCTCTAGGTAGCTATCAAAATAACCAACATGCGCTTAACGTAAACAGGATCTCTGTTGAAACCTTGGAGTTGCTATTGGAAAGGCAATACCAACATGACTTCAATGAAAAGGTGTCAGAGGACAAAGAAGAAATGTCCCAAGAGGATACAAGGTTCATGGAGACTGTAGAGAAGTCTGCGAGCTTCAAAGAAGGACATTACAGTTTGAAGTTACCCTTTAGAGGGAAGGATGTTACTATGCCATACAATCTTAACATTGCAAAACAGCGTCTTCTTGGGATAAAGAGAAGTTTGAAAAGAATGCAGAATTTCACCAAGAGTATACAGATTTTATCAATGATATGCTTACCCAAGGTTATGCTGAGAGGGTGCCGGAGCATCAATTGGAGCGATGTAATGGAAAGATTTGGTACATTCCACATCACGGTGTGTACCACGCTCGTAAAGGCAAGTTAAGAGTGTTTTTTGACTGCGGAGCAGAATTCCATGGCACATCTTTGAACAGCAAACTACTACAAGGTCCTAACCTTACTAACTCACTAATTGGAGTTCTTCTGAGGTTCAGACAAGAACCTATTGCTTTCATGACTGACATTAAAGCAATGTTTTACCAGGTCAGAGTGGCTGATGAAGACAAAGACTTTCTCCGGTTCCTGTGGTGGCCGGGTAGAGATATTAGGCAAGATGCTGCGATTTACCGAATTACTGTTCACCTATTCGGAGCGGTCTCATCTCCTAGTTGTGCATGTTTGGCTCTGAGGAGAACTGCTTGGGACAATCAGCACTGCTTTAATGAAGAGGTAATTGACACTGTATAGAAGAATTTCTACATGGATGATTGCCTAAAAAGCTTACGTACAGAGTATGAAGCAATCCAGATGATTAAGGACCTGACTGGTCTTTGTCACAAGGGAAGCTTCCATTTAACACAATGGGTCAGTAACAGCAGAGACGTCCTACAATCCATTACAGAGCAAGACAGATCTAAGAATCTTACTGAGCTCAACCTGGATCGAGACCAATTACCAGTGGAAAGAGCCTTAGGACTTCAATGGTGTGAACAGACTGACACATTAAATTTCAAGACTCTGTGCAAAGAAAGAATGCCAACTAGGCGCGGCATTTTGTCAGTGGTCAGTTCAGTGTATGATCCTTTAGGATATATAGCACCATTGACACTTCCAGTCAAACTAATCCTCCAAGAATTATGCAGAACAAATCATGACTGGGATGAAGAGATTCCCAAAATTCTTGAACAAAGATGGATTAAATGGATTGCTGATTTGGATCAAATAAACAACTTCAGTGTCAATAGATGCATTAAACCATGTGATTTTGGACAGCAGGTTAGTGCTCAACTACACCACTTTTCCGATGCCAGTAAAATCGGATATGGGTCAGTAACCTACTTAAGGCTACAGAATTGTAACAATACTGTACACATATCCTTTCTGCTTGGCAAAGCTAGGGTGGCGCCCCTCAAAGCAGTTACCATTCCTCGTTTAGAGCTGACAGCTGCAGTTCTAGCCGTTCGAATTGATAAAATGCTTAAAGAACAACTTCAGCTCCCATTGGAAAATTCTTGTTTCTGGACAGACAGTACTTCGGTTCTAAAGTATATAAACAACGAAAACAAGAGATTCCGAACCTTCGTGGCAAACAGGGTTTCTACAATTAGAGAAGCTTCCGATGTAACTCAGTGGAGGTATATTCATACTTCACAAAACCCTGCAGACGATGCATCCAGGGGAATGTCTGTACACCAACTCCTAACCAAGAATAGATGGTTAAATGGACCAGAGTTCCTAAAGGGACCAGTTTCAGAGTGGTCAAAAGACAACATTGATTTAAACATTGTTGATGAGGATGCAGAACTAAAGTGCGAGCTTCTAGCAAATGTGGTAAATATTGAGAACATCGACAATGCAACACATAGACTGATCAATTACTTCTCTGATTGGAAAAGACTCAGGACAGCAGTTGCCTGGATGTTAAGATTAAAGAAATTTCTGCTTGAAAGAAGTCAACAAAGAAAGCAACTGATGCTTACCGTTAATGATTCCAATGTGCTGGATCAGAGGCTGCAACAAACCAAATATTCATTTAGAGGACAGTGCTTGTCTACAGATGATCTTTTGGAGGCGGAAAAGGCGGTTATCCTGTTCTGTCAGTGGGAAAAGTTCAGCGAGGAAATTTCTTTACTGATCTCTGGAAAATCTGAAACCAAAAAGAACAGTCCAATACACAAATTAAGCCCCATTATAGCAGATGGATTGCTGAGAATTGGTGGGAGATTACGCAAAGCCGCCATGCCTAAAGACCGTAAATACCCTGTGATTTTATCCAAAGATCAGCATGTTTCCAAGCTAATCCTCAAACATATTCATGAACAGAGCGGCCATAGTGGAAGGAACTACATGCTCTCTGTAATAAGAGAAAAATATTGGATTACTCATGCTAATGCAACAGCCAGAAAAGTTCTTTCAAAATGTACCTTTTGTAAACGGCACAAAGGCAAGCTGGGTGAGCAAAAAATGGCAGATTTACCCACAGAACGAATAACTGCAGATCTACCCATATTTTCTAAAGTAGGTGTAGATTACTTCGGCCCATTCGACATAAAAAGAGGTCGCTCTTATGTGAAACGCTATGGCGTAATATTTACATGTTTAGCCAGTAGGGCAGTTCATTTGGAGATGGCATACTCATTGGATACTGATTCTTGCATAAATGCTTTGCGACGATTTATATGCAGAAGAGGACAAGTATGTAATTTGATATCTGACAATGGAACAAACTTTACTGGCACAGAAAAGGAATTGAGAAAAGCCCTTGCAGAGTTAAATCAAAATAAGATCACAAAGTTCTTAGCACACAAAGGAATAAAATGGAGTTTTAATCCTCCTGCAGCCTCGCATCAAGGTGGAGAATGGGAGCGCCTTATACGAATAATAAGAAGAGTGTTGTCCTCTGTTTTGAATCAGCAAACACTAGATGATGAAGGATTGCACACTATCCTGTGTGAAGCTGAGGCAATTCTCAACGATAGACCCATAACCAAAATGTCTGAAGATCCAAATGATCTGGAAGCACTCACTCCCAATCACCTTCTTACCATGAAGAGAAACCCCGTTTATCCCCCTGGGTTCTTTGAAAAATCAGAACAATATGCTAGAAGGAGATGGAAACAAGTGCAATACATCTCCGATCTATTCTGGAAAAGATGGATAAGGGAATATTTACCTTTGTTACAAGAAAGACAAAAATGGACCAAAGAGAAACGTAATCTCGTGCCAGGTGACATTGTTCTTATTGCAGATTCTACAGCTCCACGTAATTCGTGGTTACTCAGAAAAGTGCTAGAGACTTTCCCAGATAAAAGGGGTATAGTTAGATCAGCACGAATTCGAACCAAAACTAGCACAATAGTGAGACCAATAACAAAACTTTGTCTTTTATTAGAAATGTAAAATGACAATAATTTATGTTTAATGAATTGTTCAATGGCTCCATGTTTAAATATGTAAATTAAATTGTTTTTACCTTACGTTATTAACAATTAGGGGCCGGTATGTTGGAGCCATTATTGTTTATTTTCTTTAAGGACGCTAGAGGGCGTTCAAGAAATTTCTTTAATTGCATAAATTACGTGATGAAGCACAGGTGTGTGGGTATGGAAGGTCAAACAAACTTTTGACCGTGCATGCAGCCTTGATATGGTGGTAATGGCTGTAATATTGCTGTTTTTGAATATTGATTAGAAGTTTAAGTTACATTTTTTCCTCCTTTATGTTTTGCCTGCAAATATGCGGACAATAAATCAGTCAACCTTTTAAAATGTATGCTTGGACGTTGGGCTCATTTTCATTCACTACAGAAGCACGCGTCAAACAAGGCTTTAATTCCATAACGCGCCACTAAAGAGTATCAGCTGTACGCGCACCGGTCCCGCATGCCTCACGGGGAGCTAGGGAGCATAAGAGGACGAGCGACAGGACTGCCGACGAGAGAGGACCGGGCCCGGAAATGTTAAGTTTTATTTATGTTTGTGTGGCCGGCAGTCGACCGTGGGGTGGCTGCCGGCCTTTTACGTCCATGTTATTGTTTGTTTATTTTTGATTAAAGATTGTTAAATGTTCGCCGGTTCCCGCCTCCTTCCTTCCCTACATTGAACTTTGCTACACTGTTATTCATTATTTTCAGTTGTTTTGTAACACAGTTGTTGTCAAGAGCATTAGCTCCGAAAACCAAGTCCGGTTGGGCCAATAGGGCGCAACTAGTACCACTTGATGCTCCTCTTCCCTGGCCTTGCACAAGACCTGTACAATGAGGCTCACTGGGGGGAAGGCATACTTCCGCTTACCCCGCGGCCAGCTGTGCGCTAAGGTATCCGTGCCGAGGGGTCCCTCGGTTAGGGAGTACCAAAGCGGGCAATGGGAGGAGTCCGGGGAGGCAACAGGTCCCCCTGTGCCTGGCCGAACTGCTCCCATATGAGCCGGACTGCACGGGNGCCAGTAGGGCAGTTCATTTGGAGATGGCATACTCATTGGATACTGATTCTTGCATAAATGCTTTGCGACGATTTATATGCAGAAGAGGACAAGTATGTAATTTGATATCTGACAATGGAACAAACTTTACTGGCACAGAAAAGGAATTGAGAAAAGCCCTTGCAGAGTTAAATCAAAATAAGATCACAAAGTTCTTAGCACACAAAGGAATAAAATGGAGTTTTAATCCTCCTGCAGCCTCGCATCAAGGTGGAGAATGGGAGCGCCTTATACGAATAATAAGAAGAGTGTTGTCCTCTGTTTTGAATCAGCAAACACTAGATGATGAAGGATTGCACACTATCCTGTGTGAAGCTGAGGCAATTCTCAACGATAGACCCATAACCAAAATGTCTGAAGATCCAAATGATCTGGAAGCACTCACTCCCAATCACCTTCTTACCATGAAGAGAAACCCCGTTTATCCCCCTGGGTTCTTTGAAAAATCAGAACAATATGCTAGAAGGAGATGGAAACAAGTGCAATACATCTCCGATCTATTCTGGAAAAGATGGATAAGGGAATATTTACCTTTGTTACAAGAAAGACAAAAATGGACCAAAGAGAAACGTAATCTCGTGCCAGGTGACATTGTTCTTATTGCAGATTCTACAGCTCCACGTAATTCGTGGTTACTCAGAAAAGTGCTAGAGACTTTCCCAGATAAAAGGGGTATAGTTAGATCAGCACGAATTCGAACCAAAACTAGCACAATAGTGAGACCAATAACAAAACTTTGTCTTTTATTAGAAATGTAAAATGACAATAATTTATGTTTAATGAATTGTTCAATGGCTCCATGTTTAAATATGTAAATTAAATTGTTTTTACCTTACGTTATTAACAATTAGGGGCCGGTATGTTGGAGCCATTATTGTTTATTTTCTTTAAGGACGCTAGAGGGCGTTCAAGAAATTTCTTTAATTGCATAAATTACGTGATGAAGCACAGGTGTGTGGGTATGGAAGGTCAAACAAACTTTTGACCGTGCATGCAGCCTTGATATGGTGGTAATGGCTGTAATATTGCTGTTTTTGAATATTGATTAGAAGTTTAAGTTACATTTTTTCCTCCTTTATGTTTTGCCTGCAAATATGCGGACAATAAATCAGTCAACCTTTTAAAATGTATGCTTGGACGTTGGGCTCATTTTCATTCACTACAGAAGCACGCGTCAAACAAGGCTTTAATTCCATAACGCGCCACTAAAGAGTATCAGCTGTACGCGCACCGGTCCCGCATGCCTCACGGGGAGCTAGGGAGCATAAGAGGACGAGCGACAGGACTGCCGACGAGAGAGGACCGGGCCCGGAAATGTTAAGTTTTATTTATGTTTGTGTGGCCGGCAGTCGACCGTGGGGTGGCTGCCGGCCTTTTACGTCCATGTTATTGTTTGTTTATTTTTGATTAAAGATTGTTAAATGTTCGCCGGTTCCCGCCTCCTTCCTTCCCTACATTGAACTTTGCTACACTGTTATTCATTATTTTCAGTTGTTTTGTAACACAGTTGTTGTCAAGAGCATTAGCTCCGAAAACCAAGTCCGGTTGGGCCAATAGGGCGCAACTAGTACCACTTGATGCTCCTCTTCCCTGGCCTTGCACAAGACCTGTACAATGAGGCTCACTGGGGGGAAGGCATACTTCCGCTTACCCCGCGGCCAGCTGTGCGCTAAGGTATCCGTGCCGAGGGGTCCCTCGGTTAGGGAGTACCAAAGCGGGCAATGGGAGGAGTCCGGGGAGGCAACAGGTCCCCCTGTGCCTGGCCGAACTGCTCCCATATGAGCCGGACTGCACGGGGATGGAGTCGCCACTCTCCGTGAGGCGTTGACTAACGAGAGAGCGTGTCGGCTGTCTTGTTCAGGTCGCCTGGGATATGTGTGGCTTGCAGGGAGCTGATCACCTGCTGACTCCACAGGAGGAGGCGTCGGGCGAGTTGTGTTAGCTGCCGTGAGCGAATGCCACCCTGTCGATTGATATACGCCACGGCAGTTGTGCTGTCTGACTGGACCAGCACGTGCTCGTCCTGCACGAGAGGCTGCAGCCTCTTCAGTGCAAGTAGCACAGCCAACAACTCTAGGCAGTTGATATGCCAACGCAGGCGGGGGCTCGTCCACCGCCCCGACACTGCGTGCCCGTTGCACACGACACCCCACCCCTGCATGGAGGTAACCGTCATCACACGACGTGCCTTGCTGCTCTAGTGGGATCCTGTCCACCAAAAAGGTCATTGAAGACCAGGGGGTTGGGGTGCGTCAGCAGAGAGGCGTGATGACCATACGCCTGTTGCCGGTGTGCCACTCTCTCCAGGGAACCCGACTCTGTAGCCAGTGTTGGGGCGGTCGCATGTGCATCAACCCGAGGGGGACCACCCCCACCGAGGATGCCATGTGCCCAGGAGCCTCTGAATTGTTTCAGGGGGACCGCTGACTGCCTGAAGTGCTTCAGGAAGTTCAACACTGACTGACCGTGCTCTGAGTCAGTCACGCTGTCATGGGGACGGAGTCGAGTTCCATACCGAGAAAGAGGATGCTCTACACAGGGGAGAGCTTGCTCTTTTCTCAGCTGACCTGTGGTCCCAACCGATCTAAGTGCCGGAGCACTAGGTCTCTGTGTGTACACAACAGATATCGTGAGTGTGCCCAGATGAGCCAGTCGTCGAGATAGTTAGTACCCGCCAGTGTTGTAGTCGAGACCAGCTCATTCGAATCCGAGTCAAGTCCGAGTCCAGAGTAGGTCGAGTTCGAGTGAAGTCCGAGTCCAGAGTAGGTCGAGTTCGAGTCAAGACCGAGTCCAGAGTAGGTCGAGATCGAGTCAAGACCGAGTCCAGAGAGGGTCGAGTCCGAGGACAAGAGATCTGAGACGAGACCTATAGAAATCTTCAAGAATATGTTAAATGTTTGGTGGAAACAATAAAACTGGCACCGAGCTCATAGAGTGCTCAGTGCATTAAATATACCATGGCATGTACACTGTGTTTTATTTACTTAGACTGATATTAGTTTAAAAATATTATTAGCTGAGGGTAAAAAAGGCCACATAGTAAGTGTTGTAAAGGTAATTCAATTACAATTATGACTCCCCCCTGACCAAAGATATGTCAAAAAGACGTCTTTTCTGCATCTTTCGATGTTGAAAAGATGTCCCTTTATTGGCCCATTATTACGTTTTCTGAACGTCTGATATTGACGTACCTTGGTACAATGTAAAAACTGGTTCAAATCTGGAGTTTATCAGACTACATTCAGTTTTCACATGGAAATAAATGAAATGAGACTCTGTGAAATGAGTTTTGTACCCACAATAATGACCATTATTGTGATCAGTGTTTGCTCTAGTTGGGCTCTTGATCCTTGACTTTTGGTAAATTAATTCGCTCAGGTCATGTAGTAGTGTTATAAAAACGCTTGTGCACTGTAAAAGACAGACATGCTTTTACAAAAGTTAGGGTTGTTCTCATGGAAATAGTCATGCTGTAATAAAATGTATTAGTTTTAAACATTATTGATCAATTGATGACTGGTCTGAGTGCTCTGGCTAGTCAATGCACAGGTATTGAGAGAAAATAAACAAACATATTTCACTGACATCAACCCTCATCATACAACCCTCAACAATGATGACAATCGTCAAAATAATTCAGATAAACAGATCACCCAGCATGCATTGCAGCATGAAGCTTTCTTTTGTTGATTGTCACCATTGTTGAGTTTCATATGCAGATTCTTGATGTCGTTGTGTGTTAAAGTGGTTTAACAGATTGTGAATATGTTAATTCCTAAAAAAAATCACAGTATATCAAACTACAGATCCACAGAGCTGACGCATTAATGAAACAAACCCAATTATTAACAGTAATCTAAACAATTTCAAAATGCATGCATTACCATTCAGAAGTAATCATCTCTTTGCTACAACTAATTTATTTTAACACACAGTTGTGGCTGAAGGAAACCTAATTTAACATTAAAATAGAAGAGCCAAGAGCTCAACCAAAGCTAAAAAAGATCACAATAATGGTGATTTTTGCAGGTACAAAAGTGATACTGATTCAATGCAATGAACATTGACAAATCATCCATTTTAACCTTGATTCAATGGTTGCTTGCTATCTTACTGCACTCAAATCATTCAGCTCAGTTTATTTCAAAGAGTCTCACTTAATTTATTTCCATGTGTAAACTCAAAATTTCAACCAGTTTATACTTTGTACAGACTGGACATCAATATTAGACAATCAGGAGACGCCATGAAAAGCTATAGAAACAACTTTCATTTTTGGCCCATAAAGGGATGTCTTTTCCATGTGTTTAATATTTTTGCTGGGACTCGAGTAGACTCGGGCATAAGTCCAATTCCGAACATGTTCGAGTACGAGTCGAAATGCACACAAGTCCATGACAAGACCATTAAAATAGGGTCTCGAGACCGAGTTCAAGACCGAGTCCGAGTCTCGAGACTTCAACACTCTTACCCGCACACCTCTCTCCCCGATCTTCGTGAAGACTCGTGGGGACAGGGACAGACCGAAAGGGAGGACTCTGTACTGATATGCACGCCCTCAAAAGTGAGACATGAAAGTAAGCGTCCTTCAGGTCGATTGCCATGAACCAATCTTGGCATCTGGTAGACACCAGGATGTGCTTCTGTGTAAGCATCCTGAACGGCAGCTTGAGTAGGTGCCTGTTCAGTGTACGCAGATCTAGCAACCCCCCTTTTTGGGGACGATGAAGTACGGGCTGCAAAACCCGTTGAACATCCTGGCTAGAGGGACGAGCACGATTGATTGCCAGAGGGGTGTTGACCCTGGCCCGAAGCACAGGAGCATCCTAACCTCTGACTGAGGTTGAAAGGATGTCTTGAACTTGATCGGGCATCTGGTAAGTTGTATCGCGTAGCCGAGACGGATCGTATCCCATAGCCACCGTGATGGTTTGGGGGCTCTAGTCAGGCTCCCAGGGACCGAGACAGGGGCTAGGGGTATGATCTGCTTCATCGACCTCCCAGGGGGTGGTTCAATGGCGAGCATTGCGGATCCCTTGCCGTGGGGAGGCCCCCAGGTAGGAGATCAGCTCTGCTGCTTACCTGCCTGGCGATTATGTAGCACAACGCACTGTCATTTGAGAGTGCTGAGCGCTACTGATTATCCTCGACATTGGGTCTCGCCGTGACGCAATATCGAGTTGCCGAGCACCGTCGTGTAGAGGGTGAGAGCGGCTGTGATAAACACCCAGAGAGAGAAGAAACTCTTAAGAGAGTGGGCTGTTGGGACGGGGCAGGAACTGTCCGGATCGACCACCCAGCGATGGAATGGTTGGTGTCGGGCCCGATGGCATTCTCGATCTCCCTGGGGTTTTCCCATGAGGACCGCTTCTGCTTTTGCCGTGGCTGCTGACGGGGCGATGGTCTCCTCTTCGATGTCCCTTCCCGAGGGGCCGCCTGAGTGGGGGGCACCAGAGCCGGAGGGTGTCGAAGAGGACCAGGGCTGCTGGGAAGCAGATGGTGCACAGGACTTGACAGCCGAGGCGGCCGAGTCGCGGCGAGGCAGGATATGCTTGATATCCTCTGTCTGCTTCTTTACTGTCGAGAACTGCGGCTCAGCAGTATCACCAAACAGCCCCCCCCTTACGAGATGGTTGCGTCACGAAGGCGGACCTTCTCAGCGTTACTCATCTGTGCAAGGTTCGGCCAGAGGTGTCTCTCATGGACCACAAGTGTGGACATCGCCCGACCCAGGGCCCGCGCGGTCACCCATAGAGTGAGGTCGGTGGCGGCGCGGAGTTCCTGCATAAGCGCTTGGTCGGTCTTACCCTCGTGGAGCTCTCTCAACGCCTTGGCCTGACAGGAGCCATAGCGTGGAGAGAGGAGGCAGCTTGGCCCGCAGCAATGTAAGCTCTCGACACCGGAGATGCCGAGACCCTCCATGCTTTGGACGGGAGTCTAGGTCGAGCCCCCAGGTGGCCGCCGCCTGCGGGCACGAGTGCACCGCGGTGGCATGCTCCACCTGGGGGATATCGACGTATCCTCTAGCTGCCTCACCCTCGAGGGAAGAGAGGGTGACAGAACTTGTTTGACGCGAATGTGCTGGAAAGGGGCGTTCCAGGTCTTACTAAGTTCTTCATGCACTTCCGGTAAACACTGCACTGGGGGCGGGCGCGGCCTGGAGCCGCGCTCAAACCCGAGGCAGCATGTAACCAGCCGCGAGCACTGTGAGATGCAGTGCGGGCACTGCAACCCAATGCTCAAGGCGGTCCGGGAAAGCATGGCTGACATTTCGACATTCGCCTCTTCCTGGGCTCGACCCCCCCGAGGGAGGGAGCCCGAGGAATCGGCAGAGTCGGATGGCAGTACGTCACCCCCCGATGCTGCAAGAAACATCTCATCACCACGCATCGTGTCTGAATATGTGGTTGAGGAACAAGACGGTGGGACTGTCTCCTGGGGAATCGTCAGACGAGCTAGACAAGGTGCGAACGGTCCGTGAGCCAGTGGCTGGCGGATTAACGCTCACAGTAATCCTCCTATCACCCTCGCTGCTTGCCGTAGCAGGCGGCAGGGCCGTAGTCCTGCCGTCACAGAACGGGGAGCAAACGAGGTGGTGGCTGAGTCCCGTGGGAACACAGCCACCTGTGACGCAACGTCTGAATCATCAACCGCCCGCAGTGCGGGCAGGACGTATCCACAATGTCTGCCCCAGCGTACTGGAAGCAGACACCGTGTCCGTCCCCCTCCTCGATGAGTGTGTTGCACCCATGAGAACAGCGGGACATGCCACGCTGGAGAAATTTGCTCTTTTAGAAAAAAACACTCGAACACTCCTGGCACTGCCAAGACGCCCAGGGGAAGTCGCTGCAGGAAGGGACCGTCCGCTGCACCACGTCGTAAGATTCCAGCAGTAATTCGGCGTAGAGTTTGAAGTCTCAAAGTCGATCAGTGTGAAGGCTTCGAAGAACAAAAGGTGAATGAATGCAGCACGCCGTCTCCCTTTTATACCCGGATATCCGGGGGCGGAGTCCGGCATGCAAATTTCATTCGCCAATTTCATTGGCCTTTTCTAAACTAGTCAGAAGTTTTGTTTCTCAAGAGCGAACCCCATCTGTTGGCTCGACACAATGTCGAAAGACCGACAGAAAGGGAACTCAGTGTTGGTATTTTGCAGAATATGTTCCGCAAACTAGAAAAAGTTTAAAGAAAAAAATAAACAAATCCTCCCATTTTAATAAACATTTCATATGTGCTGTCACACACCTTCAAAGCGAACACACCACATGATGTAGCATCCATCTGAATTGGGTGAGGCCGACTTTCACACCCCTGGTGTGAAACTGAATTCCTTTTTTTCTCATCATTGCTCTACAAACAGTTTTTTTCACACATACAGAACTTCCCAAAAACACTACATCAGGGGCCTATACCATGAATGTTGCTGAACAAACTCAGGGTTACAGGATTAGTTTTGGGTTGACAAAACCAAACCAGCGTGATCAAGCTTTGTTGCTACCATGAACCAGCTCATAGAGTTTCTTTGTCAACTCAAGCTTTGATCCTGAAGCTAAGATTAGTTTGCGCGTGCGTGCACTAGTACGTGTGACGCCGGCATCACAAAACCAATCGCGTTCAACATGAATAGAGGTATGTTTCTTAGGAAATAATTATGTGCAAATATTAGTAACACAAAAATGTATTTCAGCCACAGAGTAATACTGTTTCTGCTGTCTACACAAGAGAGAAGTGTTTCAGAAACACTGCTGATTGAGTTAATGCTCAAGTTAAATGACTATATAGTACACACATTTTCTGTAGTATACTATAGTAAGGTAAATATTACAGTAATGTAGTATGATGTATAATGTGTGCGTGTGCCCCCACAGTGGATGAAAATATCCTGCCTTATATTAGTTATCATTTAGTTTAACTTTATTAATGAGGAAGAAGCACATGATGAAGAGAATCTATATGTGCGCTCTGACAGAGTTAAAGAGGGCAATGTACTGTAGGCTTGTATTCAATATGGCACACGGGTGAATGTGAGTATTATATTTTACATTACTGGTGTCTGTTATTGTAGGACATTTCACATACACTATGGAGTCTTCCTCCATAGGTTACAGAAGGAATGTGAACAAAATACACTACTACTTACACAAGGCTAAATAAAAAAATGCCAGTATGTGAACTTAGTAGTCAGTTGAAGTGTACATTTAAAAATCTGATGGCCATCTCAATCCTGACTCTGGTTTGACTGAGGGCCATGTTGAAGTGGTTCTGTGGTCAGGATAGCAAAAACCTCTGGCATAACATACGAACCCATGTCTCCCACCAACAGGCTATCAAACGGTCCTGTCATAGAACAAACAAGAGAAGATTGTATTGACGTTTGAAACTGAGTTTTGGTCACATATTGAATTAATTTAAAGGGTTTTGTACTGTTCCCCATTTAGTTTACCTTCCTTAAAGCACTGACACAACACAGATGCATTAGGGAATGTTGTAGGCATTAAAGTATTAAAAACGTATTATACATTTTCAAATGTAGGAATACTGTATGATACATTATTTAGGTGAATTCTAAGTGTAACTTGATAAAAAAAGATTAAAACAGCAGTGTTAAAATATACAGTACAGTATGTGATGTCACCTGTCAATGTATGGTTTTGTCTGTATCTTACTGTAGCTGTTTAATAGAGGGTTTCTTTAGTAGACAAAGAAGATACATTTCCCAACACAGTGAAACTGAAAGTGTTCCTAGATGTTCTGCACCACAGACAAGAATGTAAAAAAATGCAATGCATAGAAATACACATTGTATGTAATACAATAATAGAATGGAATATAAATAACTTTAATTTCATGTTAGTGTAAGGCAAAGCCAGCAAATGTTATCTCTAAAATCAGATTTAGTAACCATTATTTGATTTTATATTTGTAATATATATTTAAATCTTTTTATATTAGTAGTATTTTTATTTTATTAAACATTATTAAAAATAACTAGCCATTGTAACACGCACTGTGAGTTAGTTGCGTCACTTATATGTAAATTTGCTCGCCGCTGATTGGTTCACTTTCGGTGTGAGATCTCTAATCTGGATCATAACCTGCTCCGGAGCAGGTTAGCCGTGGAGCGTAAGTTACCATAGTGATGAACACTGATTAAAGCCGAATTACTTTCATGGTACCTAAAACCCAGGATTGGCGCAAACTAATCCTAAACTTACCTGACTAGCCACCTAAACCGGCTTCATGGTACAGGCCCCAGGTTGTGGTAAATTAAATACCCTGTTGTTTCCAAACACTTTTTCTTCTTGATGTCAGGCTCTCCAAATGAGTCAAGCAGAATGGTGTATAAAGCCTAGGTTATATGCACAAATTCCCAGACATAACAACAGGGAATATTAGTGTAACTAATTAGTGTTTGCAATCACTTAGAAGTAACGGCTGCATGGGTTATTTTGGGCAAGATGTGAGTGGGAACGGCACGCTATGTAGAAAACGTATAGATGCTGGATGATACGTACAGGTTGCAGTTAACCAGCAGTCACTCTCGGAAGCACAGTTCATGTTTACTATTCTTGGAAGACTTGGAAACACTCAGAAGACAGGTAAGTTCCAGCATATAGAGAGTCTGTTTCTATTCAAGACCAGATAATGACTGTAAGTGAGAGTGAGTCCTTTAAAGCATGGCTGATGACGGGGCTGATGAGGTGCAGGTGTGGTGAAACAAACGAGGAATAGGTGAGGGAATGTGGGAAACTCGGAAAACAGTCAAGGGGACAGTCGAGACTTGTGACAATTAGTGCATAATCAACATTTTAAGGGGATAAGGGAAAGCTCAAAGGAAACTGTTCTCCATCACAAACACTTAAAAACCACTGGTGACACTCATTTACAATGCCCACTACGACCTTATAGTTTGCTGGATCCACCTGAAAAAAAGTGTCCATTTCGAAGGCTTTCTCTGGTGAGGTCAAATTGTGCTGCCTCACTTTCAGGGAAAGATATGCATTTATCACCTTAGCAAACGTTGGAAAATAAAACAATTCTGAATATTACTATACTACACGGAAGCCTTATCTGACACACAAAAAAAAAACACATCAATAAAATATATACCTCACTCTCCAACTCCTTCCCAGGGCTGATCTGTAAAATATCTTGAGAAAATAACTTATAGGGTCACACTTTGGACAGCAGTACATGACTGTAATTTCCAGGCTAGGCACTTTTGATACCTACAGAAAAAAAAGCATTCAGCACATGATGTTTTATTAACAAGGTTCGGGAGGAGCACGTGCAGATAATTAACTCGGCTGGCTTTCGATTAGCAATCATCCTATCAGCCCTATAAATTGTCAAGCCACCTTACCTCCATTCTCTCGAATGTCTCGCAACATCGCTGCTCATAAGAGACGCACACGCAAACACAGCAGCTTGTATGCTTTACATGGTTGTTTTTCGTTTCGTCAAAACTATTCCTAAATGAGAAACGTCTCGGTCTCGGATGTAACCTCCGTTCCCTGATGGTCGAGACAGAATGGGGTTTGAACCTATCATCTCTGATTGTATTTTTAAAAAGCCAATGAACTTGGCGAATGGCATGGCATACGAGTCTCCACCCCATGCATACGGGTATAAAAGGAAGATGGCGTGCCCATTCAGTCACCTTTTGGGCTGAGGAACCTGAGAGGCATTCTCAGTCACTGCAGCGGACGGCGAAGCGTTGTTGCATGAAGGACACAACGTCTTGTTCACTCCATTAGGGAATGGAGGTTACATTCGTAACCGAGACGTTCCTTTTCTGTCGGTCTCTTGACGTTGTGTCGAGACAGAATGGGTTCCCTATACGAAACACCATGGCGCTGAGCCGTGTTACGACTTCCAGCAGAGCGACATTGACTGGCCTGGGCGAGTCACAAGTGAGCGTTACCGTTATTTGTAACCTTCCAGTGGTGTAGTAAGGCATCAGTTCGAGTGAGTCAACGACGAGAGGCTCTTACCAACGGCCGTACAGGCGGTGGCCTTCCTACTCTAGAGACGAGATAGCCGCCCGGCACCGTAAGGAACACTGGGAAGCACTACCCCCTCGCCTGGGGGGGGGACGCTACGGAGACCACATCTGACGTAGGGAGATAATACGTGGAATACCTACACGGTCTCACCAGTGGGGAGATCTCATGGGAGTAGAAGCGGGGCCCCAACCAGGGGTGTGCAGAAGCGGTGGAGTCCACTGAGGGGAGGTAACAGGTTCACCAGCAGGGGAACCAAGAGTGAGGAAAGGTCAGACGGGACGACCCAAGGGGGGGGCATCACTATGTGTGGAGCACTAGCTCAGATATAGCAGTTCACCTCATGAGGTAAACTCTACCTATACTCGGCTTGGAATACGGGCCGCTCCGCCCGACTCGTAAACCAGAGAGGTGCTTAGTGTTGGATGGTATGCTTATACTTTGCCCGGGGGGAAAGTAGGGAAGCTGGGATAGCCCACTGACTCACCTGATGAAGAGGAGAAGGCGCTTTGCAGGCGTACGCCCAGTAGGCTGCCGATCTTACTTCAAGACGCAGTGTTATGTCCCAGGACGTATACTTGCTTTGTGTATGTCTTTGGGCTTGTTTTTTTTTCATTCTCTCTGTTGTTCTATTCTCGCTCTACCTGTTCCAGGATAATCATCTACAGCTGCAGCTCGTTTGTGGGAGCATGCCTGTGACAGAGTGAGAGTTAAAGCAGTTTGGAGATGACTGTGCTGACACACACTTCTCCTCTTATCCAGACTGAAAATACTCTTTGTCAAGTCCGAGTCCAAAGAGGTTCGAGTCCAAGTCCAAGTCCAGAGAGGTTCGAGTCCAAGTCAAGACCGAGTCCAATTGAAACAATCAAGACAGAGACAGAAAAAAAATCATGACTACAAGACCACATACTTAACTATTGATAATATATGTGATGCAAGAGACAGCATATCTTCTATTCTAAGATAATCATTTTCATTATTGTTTGTAATGATCGAAAAGCAGATAAAATAAGGTCATTTTATTTTTACTATATAGGTATAGCACTAAAGTCACAAAGCTGAAAAGTAACTGTTTATTACTTTTTTAAGGAACTTTCTTATCAGCCCTCCTAACAGCAAAGTTGTGCAGCAATGAACACTTTTGTGTGTGTGTGCGTGCATGTGCATGCCTGCACGTGCGTGTTCGATAGAGGAGCCGCTAGAAAGAGCAGAGGCTCCACGGCTCGTTTATAAGAACGTTTATAAGCACGTCGGTGCCCATCCTTAAATAACATGTTTATCACAATGACAATAAAAATCATATGACAATACATGCTGGCGCTGCTGTGGGTCATCCGTGTGTGCGAAGGCTCCTAGTGCAAAGTTTTTTTGCTGTGGCTGGGTGAAAGCCTATGGCTGTGCGTATGAGCGCTCCATTGTATCATGGCTGTAGCCACGATATAAAGTATATGATACCTGAGAGGCTTGGGTGATTTTTAGTTTTACTGCGGGCAAACCCTTCCGGTGCTGTTGCTTTGTCCATGCCGTATCGTCTGCACGGCTTCACCGCATTGCGTCTTTTCCGGCTTATGCTGCGTTGCTAAACCTGGATGGTTTACGTCTACACTGCTTTGCTGGTGCTTGTGCTAATAATGTGCATTTGCCCGTAGAGTGTGTGGGTGTGTGTCGTTAGGTTTTTTTGGGGTTATAAGTTGTTATTTAGATTTATTATTTTAGTTTATTGTGCAGTTGTTGATGTTCTTAAATTTATTTTGTTGGACACGTGTGAATACGGAGGTGCAGTATGACCTACTTACCTCTCAATATGTGTCAATTGTGTTTTTGATTTTTTTAATTTCTTTGATTTTTGTTTAACTATCCTGCTCATACTAAGCATCCAGAGAGTAGATACTTTGACCCTCTGTGTATGAGTGGGTGGTTGTGGTATTTATTACTTTACCCTTTGTCTTTTTGTGGAAGTTTGAGTATTTTTGTTTTTTTGTTTTGTTTTGTTTGTTTGTTTAGATTTTTACTTTGGTAATTTTCCTTCCTATGTTACAGGAGTCTCGGTCCAGGGCAGGCAGCTGGCTAGTCTTGCCATGCGGTGGTGGGTTACCGGTCACTGAGTGCTGTGCATTGACGATTGATTCCACTGTGTGCTTGCGTGTGTGCTAGCGAGCCTTGTGCACCTGGTGTTACGATTGTAATATAGGAGCCTTTGGTTTAGTTGCCAACTTACCTACCTCTGGTATACCTTGTTCTCCTTTTTGTGTGTGTAGGATTGCCATTGTGAGACTGCTTGATATTTACTTCTGTGATGCCATATGGCTACTTTTAACATTATTATATTTATTATTATTGGATTGAATAATTTTTTGTATTTTTGATATTCACGTCTTATGCCCTTTATTACACTAGTGAATCTGTGTGCCCTTTTTTGGGGTTGAACTATTTCCCTATTAATAGGGTGGCGTAGTCTGCTAAAATCATATACTTCGAATCTTTTCTATACGCCTTCGCTAAACTCGCTTGAGGTCAAACGACGCAGTCATGTTGTTGAAGTCGGCTGCCTGTGGTTTTTCAAGGTGGATATTGAAGTACCACCAGAGGAGTACCATCCTTGGGGAAGGATGACAGAAGCGTATCCAACTCCTCCAAGAAATGTCCAAGCTGACAGATAGATACAGTAACTACAACATGAGTTTTAACAGGGTGGATGACAGTAACAGCATGTGACTCGTAGGAGATGTTGTCACATGAGGGTGCCAGCTGTTTGAATTTCCAGTCATTGCGGATAAGTACACCGGTTCCTCCACCCCTCCCTGATGTGCGTGGGCTGTGGGAGAAAGCGTACTTATTGGAGAGGGCAGCCGGTTTGGCAGTGTCCTCTGGCTTGATACAGGTTTCAGTAAGTGCTAAAAGAGAAAGACCAGAATGTTTAGCAATAGCTGTGATGAATTCTGCTTGGTTTACAGCAGATTGGCAGTTCCATAAACCAATGGGAAATGTAATTGAGGTAGTTGTGGATGCTGAAAGAGTGCACAGATTATTAGCATTGCATTGCCTTCTACGTCATACAGGTGATTTACGAGTTGTAGTGACAGTAGGGATTTGAAAACACATAGTCAAAAGCGGAGATTAAAGAATGTACAAGACAAATAACAAGAAGAGAATAAATAGAAGTGCAAAAAGTTAGTAGTAAACAAAGCAACGAAACTGCGTTTGAACTCAATAAAACAAGATTAATCAATTACACTTATGCGCTTCTGTTGACTTCTGCTGCAACAAACTGCTTTTCCCACATACTGGGCCGAGTGCACCGTTTAAATACTTTACCTGGTGTTGGACACGCCTTCCAATATCTCACAATAAACAAGTGAAACCAGCACGAGATAAAAACGTGACTTCAACATGTGACACGGCGGTAGTAAACAAAGCAACGAAACTGCGTTTAAACACAATAAGACAAGATTAATATATTACACTTACACGCTTCTGTTGACTTCTGCTGCAACAAACTGCTTTTCCCACAAACTGGGCCGAGTGCACCATTTAAATACTTTACCTGGTGTTGGACACGACCTCCAATATCTCACAATAAACAAGCGAAACCGGCCCGGTCTGAGAATGGGCAGAGCTGAGGAGATGGACTCTGTGGCGGGCGCGCATCTCCACTGAGTCGAAATATATACCCCCAGATACATTATAGACTGACTCGGAGTGAGCTTGCTCTTCTGCATGTGAGGGCCGCAGCCCTAAGGACATCAAGGGACGAAGCAGCGTCTGCGTATCACCGATAATCACATCCCGTGAATGGGTTGAAATCAGCCAATCGTCCAGATAATTCAGAATGCCAGCCCGAACGGGAGCACTGAAAATTGGAATGCTGAGCCTTCGAAAGCGAATCACAGGAATCGCCAGTGGCGCTGGGCTATCTGAACATGAAAATACGCATCCTTCAGATCCACGGATGCAAACTAGTCCCCGCGACGCACTTGTGCCAGGATCTGTTTTAGAGTAGTCATTCTGAACGCCCACTTGTGAAGCGCTCGGTTGATGGGTCTCAGGTCCAGAATCGGACGGAGACCTCCATCTCTCTTGGGCACTACAAAAAAACGGCTGTAGAACCCGCTTTCTAGCTCGCTCGGACGGACTAGCTCTATCGCTCCTTTCGCGAGCAGGCTGCAAATCTCCTGCCTCAGCACAGGAGCGTTTTGCGGTAACATTAGCGATGGGACCACGCCGCTGAATAGGGGAGGTCTGCATCTTTCTCTATTATATTCAGCAGCCACTGAGAGATGCCTCTCCACACGTCCAGAAACAGACATAATGGCCAAATCTCTCCAGGCGTGACAGCCTGCGGACTTCCTAGGGAAGCACTCTGCCCCTGCGAGGCTAAATGTACTGGCGGGGAATGGCTCATGTGTAAGAATCTGCTATAGCAGACATTAACTGCGGCTTCGTGCAGCACCATGGCAGGGCAAGGAAAGCAGTATGGGCTGGATGTGAGGCGGTATGTGTCGTTATTGCATTTACACAAACAACACTTTGAACATTTGCAATATTCGCCCGCAACCGCAGGGGGAAAAGGATGCAGACAGCGGCGCTTGGGAGCCAGCTCACTCATGGACTCTCTCATCCTCTTTGCAGGTCCGTCATGACGACAGCTTGGCAGTCAAGGACGGTCCGCCATCGCCGCAACGACCTCTCTTCGACGGGTGCCTCTTCTTAGCTGGGCCCGACCACTGTTTAGGCTGGACATCCGGTCCAGGACCCCGGGAAGCTGGCGCGGGAGCGGAGTGCTGCTTGACCGATCTTTGTGTGGAACGAGACGCGGATGAAGAGCGGTCTCTCGAAGATGGCTGAGACGCACGTAACCGTGGGCCTAAGCCCCATCCATATTGCCTGCGTAGCAGAGTGAACCCGCGCCGACTGAGGGGCAGACCATGATTTCACCACGTGCTCGTGGACATCAGGAAAAAATGGCGTACACCTCTTCAGGCGCAGCCTGACGGCGGCCCGCTTTGAAGTACCAGGAGTCGAGCTTACTTATAGCTGGCTCCTCCGGAGAGCTCCAGTTGAGGTCGAGCTCCTTAATGGCCTTCTTGAGGATCCTCACAAACTCCTCATGAAAGTCCGGGGTGCTCTCTGAGTCGTGGCAATCCTGCTCCGACTCCACCCAGTCCTTATCCGTGGCCAAGATGGACATGGAGTCGTCATCCACCTCGTCCCCGAAGGAAACGACGTCCGCGACAGCAGGTGGGGGCAAAGGCTCTCCTCAACGAAAAGGACTGTGGAATGAGGCCCCGGGCTGGGTCGTCGCTGATACCTTGCGGAATAGGTGGGCCCACCATCGGCTCGCTGGCGGCAGTGAGCCTCAACCTGAAGAGTCCATGAGCGATGTTCCTGCAAGTCCTTAAGACACGTGCCGGCAGGTCCGCACAGTGTGCGCAATCGGACTCACAGAAGGCAGCTTCAGCTTGAGCCAGTCCCAGGCAGGCAATGCAGTGCTCGTGGGTATCCGGCGGGTCAATGGGGCCCGCACAAAGACGAGAGAAAGCAGCCATCGGATGCGGTGAAGAAGTCTCCAGTTCAACGATGGCAGCGTGAAAGAGAAGATTCTGTTGACCAATAAGACTTCAGGAAAGTGCGGAAGGGAAGAGTTCCCATAGTGGAGCTATCCGCAATGTTTAGAGACCGCTCTCGAAAGGGAACCAGCAAGTTTGCCTATGGCGTAGAGGCTACGGTGTCTTACGCACAACTATAACTTAGGCTTTTAAACGTGACACGCACAAAAATTCTCCTCCGATAAAACACTTCTGCAAAGGAAACACATGTGTATCCTCACTCATGACTCCTCAGAAAGCCTCCTCGATCCTCGCCTTCTCCCGGATGGTGATTGTGGCTTGAAGGGATGCAGTACCTTCACTAGGCATGGGCACTTCAATACCGCATCATTTTTGTCACAGTGACAACAGTTAATTACTATTTTTTTATTATGTAAGGTTGGGTTGTGTTTCATTTCCGCAGCGCCCAGCCACGCACTGCCTATTTGCGAGTTGTACATGACACGCGGCGCCTCTTCTCGTCTGGTGCGCACTGTTGTTGTAACGTTTCAAGTCATAATGACCTGTTTGTGAAGAAAGGCTCGACTTCCAAATGATGTCATTTTAATTACAAGCATTTAAAGCGGTTTGTTCATGTGTGCGGCAGCTAGTGTTGGGTGTAACTAGTTACTAAGTAACTAGTTACTGTAATTTAATTACTTTACCCTGGGGAAAGTAAAGTAAGGGATTAATTTTATTTTTCCTGTAATTTAATTACAGTTACATCTGATGTAATCGAACTAATTACTGTGTAATATACAGTAGTGGAATTGACATCAATCTTTAAAATGCATGCTTTAAAGTATCCTTCTCACATTTGTAATACTTTGGTCAGGTAATAAAAATACTTTATGTAGTTTTATATTATTTATTTGAATAAATTAAAAGAACCGTTGCATGTCTATCCTTGAATCACTTAACTAATCAAGGATGATATGGAATTTATAAAGTAATTAGTAATACGTAATTGAATACTTTTTGGAGAGAGTAATTGTTCTGCCAACAGACCAAGAAAGACATGACATGAGGAGGCAGAATCATGACAGAACCTCATGTTTAACGTGGAGAGAGGCATTTTTGGCCCTTATGGCTTGCCATACAGTCTCTCCGATCTCGTCTCTGTTCCCGCCCTCTCGTTTCCTCATTATTGCTGTTTAATGATTTCATGCATGGCACCTGTTCTTTCTTTATTTATACCCTTTATAATGCCCTTGCGTTTTCTGTCTTGTGCTGGTTCATTTCGATTCACGTGGGTGAATTCCTGTCTTGTCAGTGTAGTCTAGTTATTTTTAAACTATGGTAAATGTTATCTTTAGTCCTGTCTAGTTTAGTTAGTCCATGTTCCTGTTTATCTGTCATGTTTATATATTTGTTATTTTACCCCCTCGTGGGTTTTTGTTTTGTTATTATTATTAAAGTCTCTTGTTAACCCCGTACCCACTGTATGCACCTGGAGTAACTTTTTCAGAGTAACTTACCCAACACTGGCGGCAGCATGCACAAGTTGGTCATCTTAATCATTGTGAATGTTGTATGAAGTTTTGACATCAAAGTAATGGAAATACACAGGTCATACATACAATTCTCTGGACATTAATATATGAAAATATTTGATATTGACACAAGGAAAGGGCACAGGCCTATATAAAGATTTTATTCTTATCACATTCACCTGTAGCTTTGTAAACTGCTGGCATCTAGAATTAGTTTGATAAGCATTTAATTGATTATAGAAAAGAGCTCTTTCAACTTATATTTTACAGTTTGTCATTTTATGATAATAAGCTTCATATACTTAAATCCTCAAAATCGCCCACAGAGCCCTGGCACATAAAAAAATTCCAATTTAGAAGAGATTTCCAACCAGCATGAAAAAAAATGTTTCTGTACAGGATCACCTATTGTCTTTGTATGTTTGAACATGTATGTTATGCTTTGGCAATGTTGTATAATATTTTAATTCAATTGAATGAAATGAAATATAGCCCATATCATAATTGCAAATTGGTTTGGTGGGGTAAAATTATGGGTCCCCTTCTTTCAAATTGTTCCGTGATATTGTAACGCAGTACTGCTAGTAAAAACACAGCTTCTGGTTTAATCTGGTTATTTCCGTTAAATTTCAACAATATTCATTGTTTTTTTTCTCCAAACTATATTCATCTATCTGTTAGAGGGGTCTCCCAATTGTGCAACGAGAAGTTGTCGGTCTGCAGGACCTTGAAGACAACAAACCAGATCACAAGCCAGATCACATCTCTTCAGAGAATAAACACTGCGCTTGATGCGCTGCATTTATTTTTGAACATATATATATATATCACTGCAAGTTTGCAGCTTCTTATCAGACGGATGTTTGCCACTATGGATCAATCGACTGATTTTACAGGGAATAACTTGAGCTTTAAA
Source organism: Triplophysa rosa (assembly GCF_024868665.1). Classification (NCBI taxonomy): domain Eukaryota; kingdom Metazoa; phylum Chordata; class Actinopteri; order Cypriniformes; family Nemacheilidae; genus Triplophysa; species Triplophysa rosa. The sequence goes on from NW_026634367.1 coordinate 23,852, forward strand.
GGAGTTGCGCTGGAATACCCAGTTTGCTTGGAATGGAGAGAACATCCCGAAGGTTCAATGTTTCATCTAGCCAATATATTGCTGGTTTTAGGATTTATGGGGGGCAGTGGCTTTTATGGGTTGCTGTACATGTTCTGTTTCCTATCGCTCGGTTTTTTCTGTTACTCGATCTGGGCATGGTCTGATCTCTGCACAACTGATTCCTTCTCATGGACTTTTGGGCTTTTTGTAATTTGTTTGGCACAAGTTATCCATGTTTCATATCGACTGCGAAGCGTCACTTTTGATACGGATTTACAGAATCTTTATGATCGTATGTTCAAAAAGATAGGCGTATCCTTAACGCAGTTTAGGAAAATCGTGGCGTGTTGTGACGGGGATATCCACACTATTGAAAAGGGCTACTGCTTCGCCATGGAAGGAAAAACATCTATTGACAAGCTATCAGTTCTTCTATCAGGCAGGTGAGTTGACGAACATAATCTACAGTCTGTCATCTGTGACTAAATAAATACAAAACCCATTGAAATTGTCTTTCCAACAGGATACGTGTGACAGTGAACGGGGAGTTTTTGCACTATATATATCCCTTTCAATTCCTAGACTCACCCGAATGGGATTCCCTAAAACCATCGGAGGAGGGATTTTTTCAGGCGAGGAATTTGTGAATATATTAAAAGAATATTAAGGCATTTAACTAGATTTGCATTTCCAGAAAGTAACGTGTTTGCAGGGTAGAATAATTAAGAAAATTAAAATGTGATAAAATGATGTAGCCTATCAGACCTGACAACAATGATGCACTTTGATTTCTGTGTGCATTGGATTAACGCAACTATATTTTGTCTCTTGCCTTGTGTTGTCTTTATGTAAAACACCAGAACCAATGCATGTACACAATAATAAAAACCAATTTGCAATTGCATTTTTATGAAGTGTAAAAATAAAAAGTCTTGAAACCCTGTAATTAGACCATAATTTTCTGCTTAACAAACGTTAAAAGAGGTAGATTACAGCAATGTTGCATTGCTAACATTGAAAAATAAGATACATTTGAATTCAGTTCTATTGATTTGTTTTATTGCAGGTAACTTTACGAGCAGATAATCGTTGCAGATACGTGGCGTGGCGTCGAAAAAAAATGTATCTACTATTCGCGCAGCACCGCTACATCGCCAAGATCTTTGCGCTACTGGTGCGCAATGACATCGCGGAGAAGCTCTTCTCTCTGAACAAGGCCTTCGACAGCCGCGGCTTCCGCTATGATCTACGGTTACCGAGTTTCTGTCACCAGCCAGAGCCAGAAATAGAAAACACGCTTGAATCTCAACCAGAACACAAAGATCCCAAGCCAGCAGAAAGAGACTCCTAAGAAACAACCAGGGCACCAAGCTGCATTCATCAAGTCTTAAATGGACTATTTTCATATTTTTTAAATGTATAATTTAATCTAGTTTTTTCTACATTTAAATGAATCTGCAAAACATATTTGCGATTCAATTACCAAGGTTTAAATAAAGCAACTTTTAAGAAGGAGAATAATGCTATATTCACTTACATTAGTCTAGGTTTCACGTGAATGGAATAGGCTAGTTGTAGCAACATGGTAAAGCCACTGCCTATGTAATGATCATTTCTTATTTTAAATAAAACACTGACTAAATGTTATTTTTCTTGTCTAAGTGAATTTTAATTAATCTTATATGTATTATAAATGAACAGTTGAACCAAAGCAGACCCATGGGTTCACTGCGCTGCAGAATGGGTCCCTCTGGTGCTGTTGTAGAATAAGCGCGCAGAGGATTGGCCGGTCCGTTTGTGCCCATTTTAAGTCAATGGCTGCCATCTGTCTGAATGTTCACCTCACACGCGGCAGCTCTCATATCAGTTTTACTAGACTGCAATCTTCTCTCTTAACATTCCTCCTGACCGCACACGCAGTAATAGAACAGATTTCATCGACTGCACTGGTAAGAGGACAATGTTTTAAATCATGTTATTATATTCTGGGTAAAGTAGTTTACGAAATATTCTGTTTAAAGTAGTTACTGTGCGACGTTATTTAGCACAGCCTAAATGCGCAATAATAGATAAACATGCGACAAGGTTAGTGTGAGCATTGCTGAACAGATCTCACAGGAAATTGTTTGTATGTTTCTTTATCTAGAGAGTCTTTAAGTACCTTACGGGTAAGTAGGTAGTCTTTAGTTTAACAGGGATGTGAAATATATAGTTAGAGGAATTGCGAGCATTGTCAGATCTGAAAAGTCTTTATGTCTGCAGTCTAAACATAAAACAGAATGAATTCATTGTAAGTTAACCACCAATTAACAAAATTATTAAGCCTACTTCCTTGATTTTATATTATCGGTTCTTTAGATCAGTAGCCTATTTCTTTAAAGTAGGCAACAGTAAATATATGGTTTTCTATATAGAGTTTATTGTAAAATGTTCTACTATGGCATCATGCATTAAATCCCTTTTGTTTTTTGGTTGTGAAGCCTCAGTCAGTTAATAATAAAACAAGCTTTCATCCCATGTCTAGGAGACATACAATACGTGAAATATTGCTTTATCCCTGTATGGTACACACCCAAAAAAACTAACATTCTTTGACCTACTGGTACTCCATTAGGTAAAATAATGTTTCCATTGTTTTTGCTACTTAAAACAGAGAACTTAACACTTTGAAGTGTGTTGCCTTAAAGCTCTATAGGTACCATAAGAATGGCTGCGGCCCCTCTGTGAGCTATACAGCAATAAATAAAATGGAATTTCATTCAAACATATCGAGTCTGATTTGGTCTTGTGGCCAACAAGTCACCATAGATCTGTGTAAAGAACGTTCAAATATTTTTTTTCTAAACTAAAAGTGGCTTGAAATAAACTAAAATCTTGTCTGTTTTATTTAAGATTTTTACTTTAAAAAAATTTCCCCATCAGTTTGAAGATCTTGAAATGGCTGATTCACTTTCCTACACACTATCTCCACTGCACTCCAGTGTTTCATCAGTCCCTGCTGATTCAGGGTTAGAGTCAAACACAACAACATGTCAGGACTGGGAACAAGCCCATCATCTTCTCTTTCACTTGGCCAACCTGAGCCTGGGTCTGGGCTTCCTTATCCCCACCACAATAGGGCTCCATATGATCTTCCTCAGACTGCTACTAATGACAGGTAAACAGCGCCCTCTATGGAGCAACAGGAAAGTATTTCAGCTGAACTGTTAATGTTTGGAGTCACAGTAAATAAAAAAACATTGCTTTGTGGAAAGTCATTAAACACATTAGAATTTTAGAAAGAATTAAAAATGTATAAAAGCATAAAAGTTAGTATGGTATAATTCAGTTTACATGCGATAGATGTGCTAAGATTCTTATTATTAACAGATGAGTCATTTCTTTTTTAAAGGTGCATTGTAATTTTGTGTATTTGATTTTATATCACCTTTACAAAATACATTAGCATCTGTTAGCATTTTGCAATTACCATTTGCACAAACAAAGTTACTTTTGGCTTAAAAGATTGTTGCCTTTGCACTAGATCCAATTTGTGATTTATGCATGTAATGAAAAAAATAATAGATTTTAACTGAATATTTTAAGACAACATGACTTTGACAATAATGTCTCTCAGCTTTGTTGGATCTGAGATATCTGTCTTTACTGTGTTGCAGGATGCTCTTTGTTCATAGCGTGGGCCACATTATATAGATGCACACTTGATGTAATGGTGTGGAATGTGGTTTTCCTACTGGTGAACTTCATGCATTTCTTCTTCCTGCTTTATAAATGCAGACCAGTAAGTCCAGTTGCCAGCAAAATGTACTAATTTGTTTAACATTGTTCTGCATCCATTAAGAAATAAAAAAGTTGCATCTATGTCATCAGAGGTTTAAAATACACAATTCTTCAATAAGAAACAGAAATTGTTTTAGTCTTTATATAGGAATAATTTATGTACAGAGGTAGCGAAGAGGACCATGCTGCCTGTGAATGAGTTTTGAGTTGACTTCATGCAGAGTTCATTTATGTTTGGATCTGTTCAATTCCAGATTAAGATTGATAGAGAGCTCAAATCAGTATACAAGCGCATGTTTGAGCCCCTGCATGTACGTGAGGCCCTATTTCAGAGACTGACTGGCCAGTTCTGCACCATCCAAACCCTAAAGAAGGGCCAAGTGTATGCGGCGGAAGATAAGACTTCTGTTGATGAACGTCTCAGCATTCTTCTCAAAGGAAAGTATGTGCTTTACTTCGCTAATAGTCTAAATGTGTAAATAAAATATCATATCACCAAAAACTTTATTTGTAAAAGCACTTTATTATAGGAACACTTTTCTTATATTGCCTACGGCTTTTTTGATTTCAAAATAGCCTTACTTTTTTGTGGATTGAAAATATTCCTGTGAGTTTCTGGTCCATGTTTAGATAATGGCATCACACACTTAATTGCAATTTTTTGGAGAGTTAGTATACAAAGTAATGACCAGTTTGGAATAACTTCAATTTTGTCAAGTCAAGTTTATTTATATAGTGCTTCTTACTAACACATTGTAGTATGTTTAACCACATACACTATGATTAAAACACACTAAATAATGTTGGGTTAAAAATAACCCAACAAGTAACCCAACTATGGATAGCACCTTCCCAACTGTGGGTTATTTTAACCCAATGAAATGGGTTAAAAGGCAGTTGGGTTAAAAGTAACCCAACTATGAGTTGGTATAGCACCTTCCCAACTGTGGGTTATTTTAACCCAATAAATTGGGTAATGTTTTCTACTCAGTCAGTTGAGTTAAAATTACCCAACAGTTTTTTATTCATGTCATTGTCTTTATAAACAAAAACCAATTGTATTCAAATTCAGATAATTTATTTCAAGTACAATAAGTATTTTAAAAAGTGTATTTTAATGACAAATCTTAACTAACTGTAACTAATAAGACAACATGAATTCAATAAAGTTTCTGACAACAAATCCTTGAAAAATATTTATTTAAATAGTAATGTTACACAAAAATGTAACACAAGAAACAACAGCTGAATCCATCCATGGAGATGTGTTATACGACCCCATTTAACTTCAAGTATTGAACAATGACCACTTCACGTGACGGGTTGCAAACTCAGATCTCCCTGTGATGCATACACCGTAATAACCACCGGCAATTTTGGATCAGGCCTGTTAAACAAAAAGAAAGACATACAACACAATTTAAACACTTTTAAAGATAAATCTAACTGCATATGATAGCACGATTGGTTTCAACGACTTCGGGCAGCTTTTTATAACGTGTCACGCTTGCATCAAGTTTCTGACTTACAAATAATGTTATAATAAATAAACAGTAAAAATAACTCAGATGTAGGTCACATTTCAGACGAAATCGTTGAATTTCGAACATGGAAACATTTCCTATGTTCGAAATTCGAGTCATATAACCGTTTAGACTCTTACAGACGAGCAAACCAAAAGCTGACGAAGCTCGCATAATACAAAATGCAATTCAAATTATCCAATTTTGCATTTTCATGCACAACCATAGATTATAGGTAAAAATATTGATACAAACCTCGTTTTTCTCCTGATAAATCCAACAATTTGTCATTGTTGAAAGCTGCTCCTTCCTGAGACAATTTAAATCTCCCGCGTCAGGTGTGCGTCAACTGTCAGTGAAAATGACCCAGCCTATAACCCAGCGAACTGGGTTACACAAAAACGCTGAGGAAAATAACCCAATAAAATGACCCAACCTGTAACCCATCGAACTGGGTTACAAAAAACTACCCAACGCTGAAAAAATAACCCGAAAAAATTACCCACTCAGCTCAACCCAGCAGTTGGGTTAAAAAAATAACCCAACGTTTTTTACTGTGAAAATACAGCATTCGTGGTGTGACTGCAAATCTCTCAAAAGATGTAGCAACACTCTGTGTACAATTAATTGCCTGAAGGTTTTCAAGCAGACTGTTATGCTAATGGCGCTTATGAGTAAGGCTTTCAAATTTTATGTGAGATGTACATTAGTGATAGTACCTGCAATAATGGTTGTCTGTAGGATCTCAGTTGGACTGTTACTGTATATTCATAGCTATGTTAAATATGCATGTCAGGCAGGGTGGCACCACTACTCTCAAAGCGGTGGGGCAAATTGTAATACTTTAAATTGTAATAAAATTTGACTTAAGTTAAACTTAAAGCACGTGGCACAGCAAATGCAAGCATAACAAAAATCAAATAAATATTATTGAAATTAATTTTAATAAACACTAAAGAATCCTCAGGATTTCAGTGCTTGCTTTCTAGACTGGTGAACTCACATTACACACTTGTTAAACATTAAATTGATGAAAATATTTAAGAAGACAATATTTTAGGACATTTTTAAGTATATCAAATACTTTTGAACCAATGACTAATATATATAAGTTCCATGTATACCATGTGCAATATATGGTTAAAAAAAGTAAGTGCAATACTACAAATTTAAAAGGAACCCAGGGTATAGAGAGAGATGTATGGCTTAATACATTGTAATAGCCTTACACTACCAGCAGTTGTCCTTAGAAATACATCAAATATTTTTATTTCTTTAAAAAAACTAAATCTAATACTCATTTTAACCTAAGGAGGCTGCCATTTTCTTTGTCGATGACGTAAAATGGTTGCAGGCACAGGCAGCCAAACTGAACACATACACATTAATCAGTTCTTCAGTAAATATAAGGTGCTGTATGATAATTGTTTAAATAAAAATAATGCTAAAATAATAAAGAGACTATTTGTTGTATTTTCACACATTTTAATATTGTTGGTCAGATACAATACAAACATAAATATGAATTAACCCAAATCATTGCGAATTTAATACACAATGTTTTAGCCATTATAAAATGCATTTTATCCAGATTTTGACTTTTTGATGTTGATTTACATCAGTAGCCTATTGTCTTCTCTCTCTCTGTCATTAGCTGATGGGGGCTAATATTCACGTGTGCTCTAATACAGAATAAATAACCAAACCGCAAGCATCTTATTATTGTGTGTATTAGTATATTCTCATAATGTATAAAGTATACGATAATGGTGGATGATGATGTCTTAAATAGTCTAAAAGACGGTAGTTTAAAGCTATGATTTAATGCATGTTTAACTTGAACAGACTGAACACATTCTTCTTTTATGGCAGGCAGGCTGGCTTATCACAGATTTTGACGCAAAAAATGGCGGCCTTCGAGTAAACATTTTTTCAAAGTTCATGAATACTGTGACAGTTACACTGTTTTTTAATTTCACATTTATAAAGTCAATGCCATTGTTAATATATTAAGCCACAAATCTCTCTATCAATACCCAAGGTTCCTTTTAATAAAGCAAACAAACAAATGAAATAAACAGTGCTTTCAGGTGTTGAGGTTGGTCTAATAGTAGTTATCACATACAGAAATTAAATAATCAAATGTAAAATAACACTTTATAGTCTTTACTGTATGAATCAAATGTAAAACAACACTTTACAGTCTTTACTGTTTGAATTAAATAAAGATTGAATCTTACTAAAGTTACAATGTAATGAGTCAGGGGCAGTATGTTTTTTTGTCTTCGTCTTTTGTTGTTTGATGAACATTTAAAACAAAGATGTTTATTATGCTGCTGCCCCTTTAAGAGATGCACGGATCTAATATACTGTGACACATGCGTTTTGTTTCCAAACTATTTACGTTCCTTTAAGATATAATGGATTACTTTTACATGGATAATATGGGCATTTGAGCATTATTGTAATATATTTGTCATGATTCTGCCGCATCATGTCATGTTTCTCTTGGCCTAGTGGCGGGATCATGACAGAACCCGATGTTTTATGTGGAGAGAGGCATTCTGGCCCTGCTGGCCTTCCATATGCTCTCTGCGGTCTCATCATTGTTCCTGCCCTCTTGATTTCTCCTTAGTGCTCGTTATTAGTTCATGCCCCACACCTGTCCCCTCTTGATTTTGATCCCTTATAATGCCCTTGTGTTTTCTGTCCTGTGATGGTTCGTTGTGTGTGTCATTCGTTTCATGTGGTGAGTTCGTGTCTTTAGTCAGTGTAGTCTAGTCCAGTTATTTGTATTTAATGTCAATGTTTATCTTTGTCTAGTCTAGTGTAGTTAGTCTGTGTTCCTGTTTATCTGTCATGTTTATATCTTTTTTCTTGTTTTACCCCCTCATGGGTTTTTGTTTTGATAATTATTTATTAAACGTCTTGGTTATGGATGTAACCTCAGTTCCCTGATGGAGGGAACGAGACATTGTGTCGAACCGACAGATGGGGTTCGCTCTTGAGAACCTATCAAGGCTGGAGGCTTTCCAGCAACTGGGTCATGATGAGCGGCAATGGCGGCTACATACACTTCCAGTGTGGAAGGGGAGAGGTTACTCTCCAGTCTCTCTTGAGGAAAGGACAGCACGTTCCCGATCGAGCAACTCTGTGGGTTTCCTCTTCGAGAAGAGCACCAGGACGAGAAGAGGCGCCACTTATAGGCATATAGCCGCCTAGTGGCCGGGGCCCTAGCCTGAGTGATGGTCTCAACCACCGCAGGGGGTAGGCCACTTAGGATCTCCTTGTCTCCTCCAGACATGGAAGTTCCAGAGGTCTGCCTGGGATGCCATAACGTGCCCTTCCCCTGGGAAAGCAGGTCCTTCGTCAGGGGGATCCGCCAGGGGGGAGTTGTCGTCAAGAGCATTAGCTCCGAGAACCAAGTCCGGTTGGGCCAATACGGCGCAACTAGTAACAATTGATGTTCCTCTTCCCTGACCTTGTACAGGGTCTGTGCAATGAGGCTCACTGGGGGGGAGGCGTACTTCCGCTTGTCCTGCGGCCAGCTGTGCACTAGAGCATCCATGCCGAGGGGGACCTCGGACAGGGAGCATCATATCGGGTAATGGGTGGTGTCCAGGGGGGCGAACAGGTTTACCTGAGCCTGCCCGAACTGCACCCAAATGGGCTGGACTGCGCGGGGTGGAGTTGCCACTCTCCGCAAGGCGTCAACTGACGAGAGAGCATGTCGGCTGTCTGGTTCAGGTTGCCTGGGATATGTGTGACTCGCAGGGAGCGGATCACCTGCTGACTCCACAGGAGGAGGCGTCGGGCGAGTCGTGTTAACTGCCGTGTGCGAATGCCACACTGTGCTTGATATACGCTACGGCAGTTGTGCTGTCCGGCACAAGCATGTGCTTGTGAGAGCGGTTGTGATAAACACCCAGAGAGAGAGGAAACTCTTTTTGAGAAAGTGGCAGGGACAGGGCAGGAACCGTCCCGGATTGACCACCCAGCGATGGAATGGCTGGGATCGGGCCCGATGGTATTATCAATCTCCCTGGGGTCTTCCCATGAGGGCCTCTTCTGCTTTCGCCGCGGCTGCTGACGGGGTGATGGTCTCCTCTTTGACGTCTTCTTCTGGGGGGCTGCCTGAGTGGGGGACGCCGGAGCCGGAGGGCGTCGAATAGGACCAGGGCTGCTGGGAAGCAGACTGTGCATGGGACTCGACGGAAGGGGGCAGCCGAGTCACGGCGGTGGAGGATATGCCTCTGTCTATTTCTTTACTGTCGAGAACTGCTGCTCGACAGTATCATTGAACAGCCCCCCTTTGCGAGATGAGTGCGTCGAGAAAGCAGACCTTCTCGGCGTCACTCATCTGTGCAAGGTTCGGCCAGAGGTGTCTCTCATGGACCACAAGTGTGGACATCGCCCGACCCAGGGCCCGCGCAGTCACCTTGGTCGCCCATAGGGCGAGGTCGGTGGCGGCGCGGAGTTCCTGCATAAGCGCTGAGTCGGTCTTACCCTCGTGGAGCTCTCTCAATGCCTTGCCCTGATGGATCTGCAGGATGGCCATAGCATGGAGAGAGGAGGCAGATTGGCCCGCAGCAATGTAAGCTCTCGACACCAGAGATGCCGAAACCCTACATGCTTTGGACGGGAGTCTAGGTCGAGACCCCCAGGTGGCCGCCGTCTGCGGGCACAAGTTCACCGCGACGGCACACTCCACATGGGGGACAGAACTTGTTTGACATGGACGCGCCAAAAAGGTGCCGTTCCAGGTCTTACTAAATTCCTTATGCACTTCCTCTAAACACGGCACTGGGGGGTGGGCGCGGCTTGGAGCCGTGCTCTTACCCGATGCACCATGTATCCAGCCGCGAGCGCTGGGAGAGGCAGTGCAGGCACTGCAACCCAACGCTCACAGTCGCCCGGGAAAGCATGGCTGACATTTCAACGTCCGCTTCTTCCTGGGCTCGACCCCCCGAGGGAGGGAGCTCCGAGGAATCGTCGGCGTCAGATGCCAGTAAATCACCCTCCGATACTGCAAGGGACATCTCATCGTCATCATGCATCGTTTCCGTATACGTGGTTGAGGAACAAGACGGTGGGACCGTCTCCTGGAGAACGGTCAGACGAGCGAGTCGAGGTGCGAACGGTCCGCGAGCCAGTGTCTGACGGATTAACGCTCACAGTAATCCTCATATCACCCTTGCTGCTCGCCGTAGCGGACTGCAGGGCTGTAGCCACTGCTGTCACGGAACGGGAAGCAGACGAGGTGGTGGCTGAGTCCCGTGGGAACTCACGGAGAGTCGGACTCATTACCAGAAGGTTGCCGGTTCAATTCCCACGTCCGGCGGGTAACGACTGAGGTGACCTTGAGCAAGGCACCTTACCCCTACTTGCTCCCCAGGCACTGCAGTGATAGCTGCCCACTGCTCCGGGTGTACGTGTGTTCACCATTTGCTGTGCGTGTGTTCACTACTCTCTGGATGGGTTAAATGCAGAGGTCACATTTTGGGTATGGGTCACCATATCTGACTAATAGGTCACTTTCACTTCACTTCACTTTTCACTTCACTTTCACTTCACAACGTCTGCCCCAGCATACTGGAAGCAGACATCGTGTCTGTCCCCCTCCTCGATGAGTGTGGTCCTCTACCAAATGGCGCACTTGCGGTCTCGTGTACTTAAATTGCGCGTTCTCGCAAAGTCTACGAGTCCGTAGGGTGTCCCATTTGTCTGTTTAGCGCTCTGAAGTCTGCTCGCGAGCGCCTCCTTTGTGCCCTCGATGCGGTCTTCGGTGAAGCCCGCATTGACGCAGACTCCACTGAAGTCCCCTACCCAGGAATCCTTGCGAGCGCCCAATCACAGAACGGATGGGAGGAGTGTCGTGGATGTCAGACATATATGTAAACATGACGGATACATTTTGAAATGTATGTTTTGATCAAATTCTAAATTAATTAGAATTAATTTATTAATTAGTTACTTGTTCATATTATTGCTTATTTATTTTCTATTAAGCCAGCTATTCAAGAATAAAAACTTTTAATGCAGTGCATTTTCTTACTTAAGGTCATAAGCCATGTTTTATTGTAGATCTATATCTCGTTGTCTCTGGGCTCTGTAAAGCTGAACAACACAGCTTCTGTATTATAGAGAAATATTAAATAACAACATATATGCATATTAAGAAGTGTATACAGAAGAATAGTGTATACAAATAAATACATATACATAAGCGGTTGCATTTACGTCATGACAAATTAATGCATTACAAACATAAGTATCTATTGTATAATGCTCGGGTGGTATATCAACATATGAAATACTGAAGAATAAAAACCGGCAACTCCAGTCCCAAATAACTACAATGCGACAACAAGTGTGGTCGACTTCACGAGGTGCTGCGCAGACTGATCAGTGTATGACAACAAAGTACCGCGAGAGTGATTAGAAAGCACCGCTTGCTCTTTCCGGTGTGATGACCTCAAGTCTGTCTCAAAATGCACTCCCATGTACCCTTGTGGACTCATGCCTAGTGCCCTATAGGTCTGCACTTCCTGACGTCACCAAGTGTGGACTCAGAGGAGGTCCACAAGACCGGAGTGCGCCATTTGGGACAGGGCCTGTGTTGCACCCACGAGAACAGCGGGACATGCCACGCTGGAGAAATTAGCTCTTTTAGAGAAAAAACTCGAACACTTCTGGCATGGCCGAGACGCCCAGGGGAAGTCGCCGCAGGAATGGACAGTCCGCTGCACCACGTCGTAAGATTCCAGCAGAGAGTTTGAAGTCTCGAAGTCGATCAAATGTGAAGGCTCAGAAGAAAAAAGGTGAATGAATGAGCACGCCATCTTCCTTTTATATCCAGATATCCGGGGGCGGAGCCCGGCATGCATATTTCATTCACCAATTTCATTGGCCTTTTCAAAATAGCCAGAAGTTGATAGGTTCTCAAGGGCGAACCCCATCTGTCGGTTTGACACAACATCGAGAGACCGACAGAAAGGGAAGTCTTGTTAACCCCTTACCCACTGTCTGCACCTGGGTACTCTGTCCTCGTCTCACCTGTTTCATGACAATATTAAAATATTTAAATAGGCAAGGCATAAAACGTGTTATAAACTTATACATTACAAACTTTTGTAACGATACAGCACTTGCCCAATCAGTTCTGTCAACTGGCCCATGCTGACCTCGGGCCATCGGGCAGTCCTTATTGTCGAGCCTTGCTTCATTTCACATTTTTTAGCAAAATATAATTCACAATATCAGACAGCTGTAATTGTAAGACATTTTAAAAATCACATGTTGACATGATTGCCACATTCCCATTGTGAGTAAGCAGATATGTGTCTTACAGTAAAGCACTGTCATAAATTAAACAACTATATGCTGAGTGTTGGTGATAAGTAAGGAAAATATTCATAGGGTGAAAAAACATGATTGATATCCTATTAAACCATATATGCCAATCCATTTTACACTGAAATGTGTCATGGCTCTGCCTCACTTAGTCATGTTTTTCTTGGTCCTGTGGCAGAGCCGTGACAAAGCCTTTGGTTATATGTGGAGAGAAACATATTATTGTCCTTTTGACAATAATATGCGTTCTCTCCGGTGTCGCGTCTTCTAGCCCCGCCCTCTCATTACCTCGTTAGCTTCTCCTTAGTGTTTGATCCCTGTCACCTGCCCGTCACCCTCCCTGTGTTATCATCCCTCGTTTGTTTTCCCCTTTATAAACCCTGTGTATTCCTAGTCCTGTGTCGGTTCATTGTTTCCTGCACGTAGTCTCTTGTTTATGGTCAGTGGTCCTGTATTTTCGTATTCGTGCCGTGCCGTGCCTTGTCTTGTCCTACCTTGCCCGTTTTGTTAATTGATTTGATTTATGTTGTTCAGTTCTCGTTTTTGCCCCTTGTGGGAAGTTTTTGTTTATCTTTTAAAAAGTCTTTGGTTATAGTGTTTTGTCTCCCCATTGTGGGTTTTTGTTTTATTCTTGTCTTTAAATAAACGTTTTCTGTTAAAGCATCACCACGGCTGCCTGCTATTGGGTTCTTCCAGCGTAATTCATGACAGAAATGGGCTAAAAGGAAAGGAATTATATAAAAAGAAGAAAGTTATATTTATTAGACAGCAACCTGTCATTTGTAAAGCCATCTTCCACCTTAGAAATGTTGCCAAAGTACGAAATATTCTATGTGTTGCAGACGCAGAAAAACTAATTCATGCATTTACGACCTCAAGACTTGACTATTGTAATGCACTACTCATTGTTGGTCCTGCATCATCAATAAACAAACTACAGTTAGTTCAGAATGCAGACGCCAGAGTTCTAACCAGGTCCAGAAAATACGATCACATAACCCCAATTGTATCATCCTTTCACTGGCTACCCATTAAGTATCGTATTGACTTTAAATTTCTTTAAATTACTTATAAAGCCCTAAACGGTTTAGCTTCTACCTACATAACAGAGCTTCTATCACACTACAACCCATCGCCCTCTCAAAACTCCAGACTTTTGATAGCACCAAGGGAAATCCACCAAAGGGGATAGAGCTTTCTCATACGTTGTAACTCTGGAATAGCCTTCCTGATATTATTCGAGGGTCAGACACACTCCCAAAAGACACATCTTTTCAGCCAAGCATTCACTTAAAGCATAATATGCAAAAAGAAATTATGAACAGCAGCTGCGCTAATTACTCTGTTTCTGCCCTCCTTCCCCAACTGAGACTGGTTTCTCCCGAGGTTTTTTTCTCCATTTATTTATCATTGGAATTTGGGTTCCACGCCACAGGGCCGTGTTGGCTTGCTCACAGGGAGACTATTATATTAAATTAGCTTAAAGGCTATGTAAATTCCGTTAACATTGCTTTATTAGAATGATCTTACTTGTTCTACAAACACCGTGTATAGCCAGTATTATTTTGGATTACAAGTTGAAGAACCGATAATTGGCTAAAATTAAATGCGAGTTACATCACCCATTGTTTAATTAATAAAATTAGCATGTACTATTATACAATAAAATATTGATATAAATTAATGCTGTCAATCGAAAATAATCTGATTAATCACATAATATTAACACATAATATTAATGTTTTTTAATATATTTTTACATTCTAATAATTTCACATTTAATCTCCAAATTAATGTAGAAACAACAGATTTTTTTAACAGCATCATTTTATGAATGAAAGCCAACATTCTGATATTACTGCAACTGATGTCTCTATTAAAAATATTTATTATTCATTTTAACATTAATTATAGCCTTTCAACAGTATAATTGAAAGCTATCATATCTAACAGGTAGGAAAATACAGAAATTGAATGAAGTTCTCAAACACTTTACAGTCTTTAATGCTAAATTCTAAATTAAATACAGAAGAATTCTCATTAAATCTACAAAACACATTGAATTCCTATTTTCTTTTGTTCTTTGATTAACATTCGTGACAGGAGTCACAGCAGCAGGTTTAAAAATGCGGCCCCTTTAAAGCCCGATTTTTACTTCTGTGTCGGACCTACGCCGTAGCCAACGTGTCGGTTTTCATTTATACTTCTACGTCGTTGTCCGCGTCGACAGGCAATGACCACTAGGCATCAGTTTCCACGCGCGTGTTGCTTGTATAACCAAGACAAGATCCGAAGAAGAAGCAGCTCGTTTGAGAAGCATTAGCAGTGATAGCGGCAAGTAAACAGTCACTTTTGTTGCACATTTGAGATGTTAAATACAGAAGCACAAATAATTTAATTAGATAATTAATTCGGAAATGCGTTTGAGTAAACATGACTCTATCGCAGAGTTTTTTTTACCTGAGGGACGGTTTCAAACAGACCAATCACAGCGCTTGCGGTCCGTGTTGAGTTGACCAGTTGTTATGTTTTGCGCGTCAGGCTATGGCGTAGGATACGCGGCTCTGAGTAGAGTCCAGTGTAGGTCTGATGCAGAACCATAAATTTGGCTTAAGAGCTGTCTATCTACGCAGATCTGACACCTCTCCCATTTTCACAACTCTGCATTCATTTAAGATTTTATTCAACACATTGAAGTCTGTGCTTACGAAAATGCTAGACAAAACGGGCTTTCTGGCCTAATCTTGTGTGGTTTTGTTCATTCATACACAAAAGAGAACTTAAAGGGTAACTCTGGCCAAAAATGAAAATTCTGCCATTCACTACTCACCCTCAAGTAGTTTAACATCTGTATGACCATAGGCGTAATTTGCGGGTGGACGGGTGGGACATGTTTTTGCCAAAGTCAATTTTGTCCCCACCACTTATTGGAAGAAATAAAAAATACGGAGTGTCTATTTACCGTGCAAGTAGCCCGCTTTGTAAGCAGAGGCTATTTATACTAACTCCGCTCATCAGTTTCAGATTAGAATAGACAAAATGTAAGAAAGGCACACAAAAATTAACTGCTCCGGTGGCGTAGAATGTAAAAGCAAGTGTTACCTGCTTCATGTCGTCGTGGGTTCGGGACTGTTGTTTGCTGAACTTTTTCACATATCAGATTGTAAAGGTATTTATTTTTAATAAAATGATGAAAATATTTGAAAATGGCTGTTCAAGTCATACATGTACCAAACATTTTGCACTTAATTGCACTTTGGTGCTATATATTCCTCCTTATTGTTCTCGACATGCGGTTGCTATAGTCTATTTTGAAACTTTGTAGTTTCATGAGTTCAAAACAAATTTAAGAAAGTTTGTTTTATATTTGTAGCCTATCTGGCAATGCCCGTAGTAATACGTGAAAATAAGATTTTTTTAAAGATATTATTTTTCCATCTGTTTCCTCTGTATACTTGAATGTTTGTCCTTATTAGCAGGGGGTTCCCAAACGTCTCAATCCTTGACCCACCGACAGGTAATCTGTGTCAAACACCAAATTTTTAACATGGGGAAAACGAATTTCATCACAAATTAATATGTTTAATTATGTACGGCAACAAGCCAACCTTACATATAATAAAGCACAACATGCTTTAAATGATCTATTGATGAAAACATGATATAGTTTAAAAACAAATGGAAGCAGATCTGACATGAAAATTTAGAATAGTGAGTTCAGCGGATTCAAACCTGCTTCACGGCAGTGTCAATAATATTTGTCATGCGTCTTTCGAACTAACGTTACAACACTGAAGCCGTCGATAAAGCGGCGCAGTTTTTATACTGTTTTCTAGAGGAGGAGTCACCTACATTTTGTGAGGCCTATGAATATTCCCAACAAGTTATTACAGAAACAATTTATTAAAGTATTGTTTGTGTCGTCTTTGTACCCACCACTTTTCAAAACAAAGTTACGCCACTGTGTATGACCTCCATTTTTCCAAAAAAACGTAAATTAAGGTAGTTTTGGAAGCTTTCTAACTCCTCCTTAGATTGCAACGCAACCAATCTTCAAAGCGCTGAAAGTGCCTAAAGACATCGTAAAATTGTCCACTCCGGTGGTTCAGTATAAATTAATCTGATGCAACGTGGATACTTTTTGTGCGCAAACAAACAAACCCAACGACTATATTCAAAAACTTCCTAATTTGAGTGTTAGTTTCCAGCGCGTTCCCGAGAGCCACATGACAGTGCATCCATTGTCAGCATCGCTCGACGCATGCGCATTCTGATGTAGAGCCTTGTGTGGTCAGAACGCGCATGCATCGAGCGATGCTGACACTGGATGCACTGTCATGTGGCTCGTGTGTTTGGTTGCGTTGCAATCTGAGCAGTCAGAAAGCTTCCAAAACTACTTTAATTTGCGTTGTTGGGACAAAATGGAGGTCAAACAGATGTTAAACTACTTGAGGGTGACTAATTGATTGCAGAATTTTCATTTTTGGCCTTTTTAATAGTGGTGCGCTGTCTGACAGATCCTGACAGAGATGCACTGACGCAGCCTTAGCCCGTGACTGTATACACTAGACTGGTCCACTGTCACGTTGCTGTTTCAGCTGTTTCAAATCGTGCTTAAGTGGTTTAAAAGTCTTTACATGAATAAGAGCGGGGTTTATATAATGTAATGCTAGACAAAGGATGACAAAACAAACGGATGCTACATTAATTGCGCTAAATATTTTTAACGCGTTTATCGGAAAAAATGTATTGCATGCGTTAACACGTTAATGTTGACAGCCCTAATATAAATTAATATGAATAAAAATCTATTAATATATATATAGTTATGGGTTAGTTGCACAAGATGGCCCCGATGAGCTTTTGCGATGACAGGTTCGGCAAACTAATTTCCGGTCGTATAACACTATCGTGTTGTTTTGTCTTAGCAATGTAAAGAGGATCTGTCATATCATTGATAAATTAGTTTCTACGAATTAGCCACTAGCCAGTGATAGACAAACTCAGACCGGAAGTTAAGAACTCTGTTCCAGAGTTTAGGCACTAAATAAGAAACACCACCACCAGCCTGAATTCTTCACTGAATATATTTTTTGTTTGTTTCTGGCTCCATTCTTAGTTAACCCTTGAGACTTTTGTGCATCAAAACCACAGGAGATCAACAGTTACAGAAATACTCAAACTAGCCAATCTGGCACTGAAAATCATAAAAATTCCCACGATAAACTACAAAAACCAGAGAGATTTCTGTTGTAAAATTACTGATGTTGTCAGGTTTTTAAATGTCTTTAACATTAAATATTAAAACATGTATGGTACATCGGTATAAACATACTGAATGCTTTTTTGCATGTACCACAGGATGAAGGTATCTTACCGTGGTCATTTCTTGCATAATATTTACACCAACTCCTTCATCGACTCTCCAGAGTTCAGGTCAACTCAAATGAACAGGGGAGAAAAGTTTCAGGTAATCTTTAAAATAAGTATTTTCCTGATAGATAATTTCTCTTAAGAATGAATAAGCATTCCTTTTAATCTCAACAGGTTACCATTACTGCTGAGGAAAACTGCAAGCTGTTGTGCTGGACCAGAGAGCGTCTGACTTACTTCTTGGAGTCAGAGTCTTTTCTGAATGAAGTGTTTAGGTACCTCATTGGCAAAGACATTACCAACAAGCTGTACTCCCTCAATGACCCAACCCTAAGTGATAAGGTTAGTAAATAAACCCTTTTCTCTGTTAGAATTGGTATGTAAGAGGTAAACATTTCTCCACAAGAGTGAATTTCATAAAACTTGTCAAGGTTTCTCGGTTTGTAGTACTCTAGCTACAGAAACATAATGCTAATAATAATAATATGTAGATATAAATTATATATACAAGCAACACACGTGCATCTTGGGATTCAAACCCGCGACCTTGCCACTCAGTTGAGGTAGTGCACTCTGCCTGCCGAGGACAGCTTCAAGAATTGACATAGGCCAATCCCCAAAGGGGCTGAAATGAGGCAGTAGAGCAAAAGTAACTGAAATACAGTGTACATGAAAAACAGATCTCAGAAGTGACAATGGCCATGTTTCCATCCAGTTTTTGCGCTGTTTTGTTATCAACAAAGCAAATGTGCGCCAAAAAATGTTTGCGAAATTTGCTCTCCCCAGGCCTTTTCCGTCCACTTGACCTTTTACCGATAAAATGGTGTGCATAATGACGTCATACCTTAAAAACAAAAAATGCATTGTTGCTTAAGTTTTGTTATAGCGCAAAAAAAATCTGCCCTTCAGGTGTTTCCATAAATAATTTTGCTTATATCGCAAATTCTTAGGCCTCATGTATGCTAATTTATCAAATGTTTAAAAAATGTACCGAGTAATGAGAAAATCCAAATTCACAAGCAAGGTTATTTTAGTTTCCTTAAATTTTCATTTTGAAAACGTTTCTGTTTATTCTGTTTATTAAAAAAATATTAAATGTTGCCTCAAAAATGAACTGAAATAAGTTTGAAGCACTAAAATTCTAAAAATAAACAAAAAATAAAATAGAACTCAAATAAAAATAAAAATGTATTAATCTTATATAGCAACATAAAAAAGAAACAAATGACAAAAGCATATACCAAAATTGCTCAAATTTTAACTGAAATCAACATAAAAACTACGAATCTAAAAATAAAAGTTAATTTAAAATATTAATGAAACTAAATACTACAAAAATCAAAACTTCATTTTCACATAATGTTATTAAATAAGAAATAAGATGACGATGTTGAAGTGGAGCAGCTTCTTTAACAGGACTTAAATGCCTTTATTTGACAAAGCGCAAGTTTGGACACAGAGCAACTCATTTGTCTTTTATGCAAAAAAAAAGTTCCATAAAAAGAGTGATACAGTGAAATGATCAGTCTTTGCATATTGCAGTCTTTAAACGCTTTGAACATGCAGTCAAGCCAGTTGCAGTCTGACGCAGCATAGAACGCACATTCGAATCAAAAGAGTTTTTTTATTATTACAGTTTTTTTAGCAGAAGAGTTATTCCTCCTTTTTTCAGAGTTCAACAACATCAAATCGATCAAGAACATCAAATCGGTTTTGATTTCTTCAAACAATGTAACTTTGCCCTAAAACATTTTATTGATGTTTATAACCTTTTATTAAGTGGTCTGCATTAGCTTAACTGAGGCTTATTCTCACATAACATTTCTAAAATTCTATTAGAGCTTTTGGAGTCAACCAATTAATTTTCTTAAATTGTTTGAGATAAAATTCTTTATTAATAAATTGGACTTACAACATTTTGTTTACAAGTGTCATGTTTGTGATTTTTCATTTGTCATAGGCTTAACTGCCTCTGATCATGAAATCGAAACAGACTCAGATTTTATGACAATACTTTTATTTATTCACATATTTTATTTTACCTTTCTTTTTTCAGCGTTTGAATTTCAGTGCCACTAATTTTTGTTGAGCTACAAATTTCCAAGACAATATCTTTCTCATCCACACCCGCGAGGCACCTTTTACAGAGAATCAGTGCTTTAATGGGAGCAACATCATGAACGCGGATGCTGCGTGTATAGGTGAATTCCGTCATGTGACACCACAATTATTACCTTAAAGACCCCTTTTCTCGACAAAAACTGTTTACAAACTATTTTTTTCAATATTTTGATGTATCAATATGTATTTGATGTGCTAAAAATAAATGGAAAAAGATTGTGTCGACATTTGAGGAATTTCATCGACAAATGGCATTTCCATCAGCTATATCGCTAAACATTTTGAAGCGCTAAACCTTCTTTCGCAAAAAAAGCCATGGATGGAAACATGGCTACTGAAAGCAAGAATATCATTTTGTATAGAAATGCACACCACAAGATTTAAACCCACAACCTCTTGGACCAGAGGTTTGCGGTTTATCTGGCTGTGCCACTTCGTTGACGTGCTTGACCCAGGATCCCTAGGAGAGCTTTCAGAGCTTCAAACATTGACATGGGCCAATCCCCGAAGGCGCTGAAACGAGAGCGTAGAGCAAAAACAACAGAAATAGAATGTACAAGAGAAACAGATATCAGAAGTGACAATGAACACAAGAATATAACACGTTACATAAGGTCAGAGTAGTTCAATACGAGAAAGAGACAATGTCACTTGCACAGTTAACTTTGAAGAGGTATTTCTTGAAAAATTGCATCCCCAAAAAATAAATTCAGCTATTTCTGTGTAGCTCGGTCCAAAGATCCTACAAGCGGAGCTTGGAAAAAAACAGACCACTTTTGTCAAATGAGGAGCGAAAAAAAAATGTTTAAGTTAGCAATAAGTTAGGAACCGAATTTTAGAAAATGACAAATGAGGCATCAATCGAATCGACACGGACCAGGAGAAATAAGGTCAGAAAACAAATTTCAGACAAAGCGTTCAAGAGTTATAAGCAATTATATAAAAAGCATCATATCTCATGAACACTAGGTGGCGCTGTCTTGTAACGTCACGTGTACTTCCAGGACTGTAATTAAATGACACGTACCAAATTTGGTGCAGATATATTATACAATTTAAAAGATATTACGACTTATGACAAAATTCATAATGGCGGATGGGCCGATCATCCAATCGTGACAGAATCGTAATCATACCAGCATGACCCGAGGAACACGTAGACACCGAGATCACATTTTTCTGACAAACATATCCAAAGTTACGAGCAAAAATAACCCATAGGTGGCGCTGTCCCCAAATTTGGCACGGAACCCCAGTCGGAGGTGTCGATAAAGCGTACAAAGTTCCGTACCGATAGATCAAAGATTGGCCAAGATACAGCCTCAGGTCTATTTTTGGGTCAACTTTGAAAAGTTTGCGGCGTCGTGACTTGAACAACAGCGAAAATAGCATGTCTGTCAGGTCACGTCTGGCGGCTCAGTCCAAAGATTGTCTGAGCCAATTTTCATAACAATTGATCACAGTTTCTAAGACTAGAAACGAAAAAACACAATACTGTACTTTTCAAGATGGCCGCTACTGTAATGGGCGGAGTCTTAATGTAACACATGGAATGCGATGAGCGTGAGGAGTGGATGCCATGTGCTGAGTAGAATTTCTATAGATCAATGGATTCAAAAGTAACAGTTTTTAAAAGTAACAAATTTTGAACTGCTGTTTGCGCTATAGCTGGTGCTAGGGCCCCATCATTGGTCACATGACTATTGAGTACAACCACTACAAGTGTGCCAAATTTCATAATTTTCCTACGTATGGTTCATAGGGCTGCCATAGACTCCCATTGGTTAAGAATAATAATAATACCAACAGAAGCAGCAGAGGCCACAGCCCTTAACTTGTTGAATGTGCCTTTATGCTACTGAAAATGCAAAATTTCTGCAAAACAGGGAGTAGGATGCAAAGGTTTGGTGTCAAAGTACTCATCATGATCCAGGATTTTTGACAATATGGCAAAAAATATAACCATTTTATAAAAATTTCCTTATACAGCCGCAGACTGGAAATTAAACTTGAAGTCACTCAAAAGCAATGTGAAAGATACACAAGACACATGAAAAATGTATCTGAGGTTATCACATAAAAATAACTTTTTGAACTTTTTCTAAATACATAAACAAATATTACTGTTTGTATTGCTTAAGAGTAAATATTAACTCATTTTCATTGGAGTATGTAAGGTCTAAAAAACACAGAGCATCTGTTTTTCCATTTTTTATTTTCTGAAAATAAATGCACAGAAACAATATTTTTATTTGAAATTTGGGAGCAATAATAGCTTACAGACTGAAACAAAATGATCATTTAACCTAAACACATACCTATGAATAACAAATTCAGAAAAATATTTTAAAACGGTCCCTTAAAGCAGTGGTTCTCAAACTTTTTCGTTGTAAGGCCCCCTTTGTGGTAAGTGCATCGCTTTGCGCCCCCCAAATGAAGACTTATAATCTTAAACTAAAAAAAATCAGTTATACAATGCTGGAACATCAATTCTTTTGGTTGGTGGTCTTATTCTTCTGATGTTTGATGGCATAAAATGTATGATAAATTTATATATTCTATATAATGCCACAAAATCTGTGGCCCCCTGGATCCATCTCACGTCCCCCAGTTTCAGAACCACTGCTGTATGTAACCTTATTGTTCACCCTAAAATGTCTGTGCATGGCCCTGACCAAATGAGCAGTTTTCGACCAATATTCAATTGTAATAAAAGTTGATATAATGCAGATACATCATATAATTGAATATCTTATTAAATTATGTTAAATAAACACAACATTTACACAAAATATTTAAAATTCACTGAAATGCACTATCCAATAATAAAGCTGTCTGGAATTTGGAAATGACACAGTTTTCAGTTATTGCACAATGACAGTTATTCCAAAATGACTAAATATCAGATGATTATTGTCCTGGTTGATAAATTAACGTGAGAAATATTAAGTTGAAAATAAAAATCTCACATAAACAGTCTACTACCAGAAACCTTGTAATGTTGCAANCGGCGTGCTCATTCATTCACCTTTGGTCTGAGGAGCCTTAAGCATCCTCCCCCGACCGCTGGGGTGGGCGGCCAGAGTTGTGGCATGAGGGACACAACGTCTCGTTCCCTCCATCAGGGAACCGAGGTTACATCCGTAACCAAGACGTTCCCTTTCTGTCGGTCTCTCGACGTTGTGTCGAACCAACAGAATGGGGTTCCTATGTAAGACGCCACAGCACTGAGCCGCGTCACAATCTCTGCGGAGCGACGTTGACTGGCCTGGGCGAGTCAGACGAAGACGCTAATGCGAAATTATGACCATCCAGTGGAGAAGAAGGGGGACCCAGAGCTTTACACAAAGTTGGGAAGCCCCTGTCACCGGCCGTCACGGGCGGAGGCCTAGTTCTCTAAATGGCAAGAAGCCGCCCGGCACCGTACGGGCCACTGGGTAAGCATTATTCCCCCCGGGGGAAAAACGCTGCAGAGGCCACTACCTACCGTAGGGAGGAATTAGTGGAGACACCACATGGTCTCACTATCAGGGGAGAACTCATGGGAAGAATGTGCAGACTGCAGGAGTTAACCGCAAGGTGGGAGTCCACCTGGGGAGGTCATGGGTTGCCAAGGTGGGAACCATTCATGAGGATACATCAGACGGAACAACCCACGGAGGGGGGGTTACCATGTCTGGAGCACTAGGTCAGGTTAGAGCCATCTGGGAGATAACTCAACTGTTCCCCGGCCTAAGGGGGCAGGTCTGCTCTGCCCAGCCTGTACCCTGGAAGGGTGCTTAGTGATGGATGGAATGCCTGTTCTTTACCTGAGGGGAAAGAAGTGAGGCGGGATCGCCACTACTCCCCCCGGAGGGGGAAGGGCTTCAACAGGCATACGCCCTAACGGTAGCCGGTCCTACCTGTTGCCCTGCAGGACGCGGGCTGACACCGGTTCAAGGTATTGGGCGTAGCCCAACCCGCAGCTCTGCAGATGTCTGCCAAAGAGGCGCCCTGAGCCAGTGCCCACGAGGAGGCGTCACCCCGAGTGGAATGTGCCTTAACTCCTAAGGGGCAGGGGCGATCTTGCGACCGGTATGCCAAGGATATGTCATCCACGATCCAGTGCGCCAGCCTCTGTTTGGAGACAGCTCTCCCCTTCTGCTGACCTCCAAAACAGACAAAGAGCTGCTCAGAGCTTCTGAAGCTCTGCATGTGGTCCAAGTAGAGGCGCAGTGCGCGTACTGGACGCAACACGGATGGGGTTGGGTCTTCCTCCCCGGTGGGGAGCGCCTGCAAGTTCACCACCTGGTCCCGGAAGGGAGTGGTGGGAACCTTGGGCACGTAGCCGGGACGGGGTCTCAGGATAACGTGAGAGTCTCCAGGCCCGAATTCTAGGCAACCTGAGGACACAGAGAATGCTTTTAGGTCCCCTACCCTCTTGAAGGAGGCGAGCGCTACCAGGAGGGCCGTCTTTATCGACAGGCGAGAAAGATCGGCCTCTCCTAGGGGCTCGAAGGGGGGGCTCTGGAGGCCCTCCAGGACCACTTCGAGGTCCCAAGAGGGTACGGGGCGCGGGCGAGGCGGATTCAACCGTCTCGCGCCCCTCAGGAACCTGGTGACCAGGTCGTGCTGTCCTAGAGACTTACCAGCAACTGGATTGTGATGTGAGGCTATAGCGGCAACATACACTTTCAGTGTGGAAGGGGAGAGGTTCTTCTCAAGTCTCTCCTGGAGAAAGGACAGTACGTACCTGATCGAGCATCTCTGTGGGTCTTCTCCGTGAGAAGAGCACCAGGACGAGAAGATGCGCCACTTGAAGGCATACAGTCTCCTAGTGGCCGGGGCCCTAGCCTGTGTGAGGGTCTCTACCACCGCCGGGGGTAGGTCGCTCAGGAGCTCCTCGTCCCGTCCAGGGGCCAGACATGGAGGTCCCAGAGGTCTGGCCTGGGATGCCAAAACGTGCCTTTCCCTTTAGAAAGGAGGTCCTTCCTCAGGGGAATCGGCCAGGGGGGAGTTGTTGTCAGAAGCACCAGCTCTGAGAACCAAGTCCGGTTGGGCCAGTAGGGCGCAACTAGTAGCACTTGATGCTCCTCTTCCCTGACCTTGCACAGGGTCTGTGCAATGAGGCTCACTGGGGGGAAGGTGTACTTCCTCTTGTCCCGCGGCCAGCTGTGCGCAAGGACATCCGTACCGAGGGGACCGTCGGATAAAGAGTACCAAAGCGGACAATGGGTGGAGTCCGGGGAGGCAAACCGGTCCACCTGCGCCTGGCCGAACTGCTCCCATATGAGCTGAACCGTGTGGGGGTGGAGTCGCCACTCTCCGCGAGGTGACCACTGATGAGAGAGCAAGTCTGCTGTCTGGTTCAGGTCGCCCGGGATGTGTATAGCTCGCAGGGAGCTGATCACCTGCTGACTCCACAGGAGGAGGCGTCGGGCGAGTCGTGTTAGACGACCAAGGGGTCAGGGTGCGCTGGCAGAAGGGCGTGATGACAATACGCCTGCTGCCGATGTGCCACGCTGGCCGGAGTCGAGGGAGGATCGAGACATGAAAGTACGCGTCCTTCAGGTCGATTGCCATGAACCAGTCCTGATGCCTGACGGACATCAGGATGCACTTCTGCGTGACCATACTGAAAGGCAGCTTGTGTAGGTGCCTGTTCAGAACACGCAGATCCAAGATAGGGTGCAACCCCCCGCCTTTCTTGGGGACAATGAAGTACGGGCTGTAAAACCCGCTGGACATCTCGGCTGGTGGGACGGGCTCGATCGCTCCCTTCACCAGAAGGGAGGCGACCTCCGCCCGAAGTATGGGGGCATCCCTGCCTCTGACTGAGGAAAAAAGGACGCCCCGGAACCTGGGCGGACGTGTAGCGAACTGAATCGCGTAGCCGAGACGGATCGTCTTCCTCAGCCAGCCTGACAGTCTGGGAAGCTGAAACCAAGCTCCCAGAAACCGAGACAGGGGGACTAGAGGATGGCTAGCAGTACGGATTCCATGCCGGGGGAGGACCCCCGGGGAGGAGATCGGCTGTGCTGTTTTTCCTGCCTGGCGTCTGTCCAGCTCAACGTACTGTCTGTCTGAGAGTGCTGAAGGCTGGTGTTTATACTCGACATTGCGCTTCGCCGTGACGCAACGTCGAGTTGCCGTCCACCATCGACCAGAGGGTGGGAACGGCTGTGAAAACCCAGAGAGAGAGTAAACTCTTTTTGTGAGGAAGTGGGCGCTGGCCCCCCAAGGGGGACCAGCTGATGGTAGGATGGGGCAGGAACCGTCCCTGTCCGACCCAGCGATGGAGTGGCTGGAATCGGGCCCGATGGTAATCTCGATCTCCCTGGGGTCTCTCCGTCAGGGCCGCTTCTGCTTCCGCGACGGCTGTTAAAGGGGAGGCGGTTTCCTCTTTGACGTCCTTTTCCGGGAGGCAGCCTGAGAAGGGGGCACTGGAGCCGGAACCGGAGTCGAAGAGGGCCGGGGCTGCTGGGAAGCAGACGCCGCTCGGGATCTCGAAGGCCTGACGGCGGCCGAGTCACAGCGGGGCAGGATGTGTTTAATGGCCTCCGTCTGCTTCTTCACCGTCGAGAACTGCTGAGAGAAATCCTCAACGGTGTCACCAAACAGCCCTCCCTGCGAGATGGGGGCGTCAAGAAAGCGAACCTTCTCGGCGTCCCGCATCTGCGCTAGGTTGAGCCAGAGGTGCCTCTCTTGGACCACCATGGTGGACATTGCCCGACCCAGGGCCCGAGCCGTCACCTTAGTCGCCCGTAGAGCGAGATCGGTGGGGGTACGGAGTTCCTGCATCACCGCTGGGTCGGTCTTACCCTCGTGGAGCTCCTTCAACGCCTTGGCCTGGTGGACCTGCAGGATGGCCATGGCGTGGAGGGAGGAGGCGGCCTGACCCGCAGCCGTGTAAGGCTTCGACACCAGCGATGCCGAAAACTTACACACCTTGTCTGGAAGTCTAGGCCGAGCTCTCCAGGTGGCCGCTGTCTGCGGGCACAGGTGCACCGCGACAGCACGCTCCACCTGGGGAATCTCGATATAGCCCCTGGCCGCCCCACCATCGAGGGAAGTAAGGGCGACTGAGCTTTTCTGATTGGAACGGGCTGTGAGGGGCGCGTTCCAAGTCTTACTCAGCTCCTCATGCACTTCCGGGAAGAACGGGACCGAAGGCTTGGAGCCGCGCTCAGACCCCAGGTACCACGTATCCAGCCGCGAGCGCTGGGGTAGAGGCGATGCTGTGCACTGCAGCCCAATGCTCGTGGCGGCCCGGAAAAGCATGGTTGACATCTCAACGTCCGCTTCTTACTGGGCTCGACCCCCCGGGGGAGGGAGCTCCGAGGAATCGTCGGGGTCGGATGCCAAAAGATCGCCCACCGATGCTGTGATCGACATCTCATCTTCGTCACGCACTTCCAAGTATGTGGCGGAGGAACAAGACCGGGTAGGACCGTCTTTTGAGGAACGGTCAGACAAGCGAGACGGGGCGTGAACGGTCCGTGAGCCTGCGGCTGGCGGGTTAACATTCACAGTGATCCCCATATCACCCCCGGTGCTAACCGAAGCAGGCGGCAGGGCCGTAGTCACTGCCGTCACGGATCGGGTAGCAGACGAGGAGGTGGCTTTATCCAAAAAGAATACAGCCACCCATGACCGCAACGTCTGGATCGCCATCCGCCGGCAGTGCAGGCAGGACGTATCCACGAAAGCTGCCTCAGCGTGCCGGAGACCCAAACACCTGAGACAGACATCGTGTCCGTCCCCTTCCTCAATGAGCACCCTAGAGAACAGCGGGACATGCCACGCTGGAGAAATTTGCTCTTTTAGAAAAAGAATTGCTCAGACACTCCGGAACTGCCGAGACACCCAGGGGAAAGTCGCTGCAGGAAGGGACCGTCCGCTGCACCACGTCGTAGATTCCAGCAGAATGGGATCAACGAAGATCTGAAGATCACTCATCAGATGCTAAGGCTCTGAAGAACAAAAGGTGAATGAATGAGCACGCCGGCTTCCCTCTAATACCCGGACATCCGGGGAGGAGCCCGGCATGCAAATTTCATTCGCCAATTTTCATTGGCCTTTTCTAAATACTCAGAAGATGATAGGTTCTCAAGACAAACCCCATTCTGTTGGTTCGACACAACATCGAGAGACCAACAGAAAGGGAACTACTACATGTATATATTTACATGAATGCTTTCAACTACAATAATCGTAGTCTATAAAGTTGTTTACACATAGGAATAGACATGAAGCAGGAATAGATGAACAACATAGACTATACAGGGTTTTCTTCATAATATGTTGACTCTGGATAGCTGATATTTTATTAATGTTAATGTTTATAAGGGAATGACTGTTACTTTGGTAATGATGGTTGAATGTTAGGCTGTGAAGAAGATGGATCGTCAGCCAAGCCTGTGCTCTCAGTTGTCTATGATGCAGATGAGAAACAGTATGGCCAGCACCAGCGACACCGATGATGTGCTTAGTCAGATCCTGAGAGGCAGCTCAGCAGGGTCATCAGTCCGTAAGTCTCAGTACACTTCCTCTTTTTCAACTACCTCTCACTAACTGTCAGTGCTACACTATAATTTAAGCCCTAGCCACAACTGACCCAATATACCCTGACATCATTCCCCTTTGCTGATCCAAACCAGAACACACATGCCCCTTCTATCAGTCTTAGATAAGATTTATTATCTTCACTCCGTCTGTTCCATCAAAAGTTGCTAATAAATACTAAATTTGTGGTCTTGCACAACACATTGGTGGTGTGATTTCACATTATTTATATTAAATCACAGCATATTCCTGATGTTATGTCCTCCTGTTCCTTCTCTAGCTTTGACCTCAGATCGAGCCTGATGGGGTGTAAGATGATTTCATTTATCTCACTCGTTTTTCTCTTATCCAACACCACCAAAATGAACCAATCAGTAGTATAATCATATACCTTGTGTCAAAAGTTTGATTGATTTATGACCCCCTGTCAAAGTTCTGTCAACCAGTCACTCAAATGGATGTTTTTATGGCCTGTCAATCTTGATGACATTTATGTTTTATGACTGTTGGTGGGTCTCCTCTGACCCCCAACCCTTCCTTCAGTGAGGCTAACTACCTACAACCCCTCATCACTACCTATTCAAAAAAAAGGGGTGTTTGATTTTACTATAGTCTAATTTGTGAAAGACGTTTGTAGATTAGAGAGAGAGATAAAATAATATGTATGTGTGCTTTTTCTTCTAAGAGTGTGCTGTTTCCTTTGTTTTATCATGCAAATGAGTGAATTGAGACTTGAGTTCTGTAATCTTATCAAAGTGTGACTGTCCCCTTACAAGCCCGGGCAAGTCATTTGACCAGTCAATCAAATTAGGTTGGGTTTTTTTATGATCTGT
>NW_026634368.1:0-117636 GCF_024868665.1 Triplophysa rosa
TCACCACACTCAAAACACTGCTCCCTCTCAAACCCTCCCCTCCCTCTTTCCGGCCTTCCTCGTCCATTTCCTTTCCATGGGGGTCCCTGCCTACGATTTGGTCCTTGGGCATAATTTGGGTTGTTGTATGGATGGTGGTGTGTTGGTCCTCCAAAAGGAGAACCACTGTAAGGGGGTCCTTGATATGGGTCTATAGGTTGGGGTGCATTGGGAGTATGTTGTGGCATTTGCTTGGTCTTTTTGGTTGCGCCCTCACTTTTGGCTTTTTCTAATTGTAACTTCAACAATTGGGTTTTAACTTTTTCTAGTTCCTCTTCTTCTTTATTGGTCCTTTCAACTGCTCTATCTGTGTGATGCACTAAATGTCTTTCCCATACCTTGTTACTCGCTACTGGGATATCTGGGTTATTCTCCATTGTTTGTTTAACTCCATTTGGAGCTCCTGTCATTACTGCTGTTCTAAATATATCTCGTGTCACGGGGTTATTTAAACTGTTTTCCTCCACCATTTGTTCCCACTCAGCAGCGCAACGGAAATAATAGGCCGCTCCAATCTCACCTGGCTTAATGCGGAATTTAATATTCTGGTACACTGTTGGCGGCACTGGATACAGCCGTCTAAGTGTCCTGCCAATCTCTGTGCTCACCCTTACAAATGGTGTCTCATTTGCATCCATGGTGGTGCGAGCATCAACCTCTAAATTCTGCATTTGTGAGGCTGTCAGTATCTGTCCTAACAGGCATCTCAAGTCACCCAAAGCCAACTCAGTGCCATGACTGAGGGCTGTTAGTTTACTCAGCCATCTGCTGCCCCCTGAGGTAATTGGTGGTAGTTTACTTGCTATAGCTGTCATGTCACTGTGTGACCAGGGTTGATATAGGCGATTTCCACCTGCTCTTGTCACTAGGGGTGCCTGGATTTGTGGTGCCTGCAATTGATCACATGGTAATGTTGGTCGTGTGGTTAAATAATGTCCTTGGGGAAATGTAATCCTATGAGATCTTGTTCTGCTACTGACTGGTCCCTCTACTGTCATATCCCCCGTGATCTGTACTCTAAGGGCCTCATCTCCTCCCCCTTGGGTATTACCATTATCACTCACTCCCTCAGTCTCCTCATGGTCTTCCTGTTCATTTCTTGTCTTAGGGGTATGGTATGATGCATAGTTACTCGGGGTAGGAGCCATAATTATGGGTAGGGGTGTGTGGGGTGGCGTTCTTGTTAATGCTGCACATGGAGAAGTAGTTGGTAATGGCCCTAACTCTTCTTCTACTTCTTCCTGATTCACCTCTTCCTCTACTTCCTCTAATGTTTGTATGCTTTGCGGTACCTTTTGTCTCGGTTTGGGTTGTTGCTGGTATTCGTGTCTGTCCTTGCCTTTTTGTATCACTGCCTTTATTTCCCTAACTTCATTATTCAATTGTTCTATGGCATCTGTCATTCCTCCTAGATCAACTTCTACTTCTCCCCCAGCTATTTCTACTACCACCTGCTGCTGGGACGGCTCATATGGCGGAGGATGGCTTAAATCTGGGTATAATGAATGGGGACGGTTCTTCTAGGGAGGCGGAGCTGATGGGTTAGCCTGAGCGCTTCCTGTATTTTCTTTCTTTCTTTCTGTGGCTGCTGAACTGTTCACTTCCGCTTTTTTCTCTCTACTCTGTACTTTCTGCGAGCTGAGTGCTGTAGTTGTTAAAGCTACTCTAGTCCACATCCTCAATTTCTTTTTAAGATTATCTTCCTCGCTACTATGCTTTCCTGCATTATACCACTTGACCTTATCTTTCTCTTCAACATGTCTCCGTAACTTACTATGTGCTTTCTTTTCCATTTCTCTAACTCTCGGTGCTAGAGGCATTCTCACTTCTTCTGCATTTTCCCATCCAAAATCATCACATAATGCTACCCAGCATTTGTCTATTTCTTTCTGTCTCAGTTTCTTATCGTGTGGTTCTGTCTGTGCCAACAGCATATCTGTAACCTTTTGCCACTGCAGCAACACTGGCGGACATCCGTATTCATCACATTCTTTCTGAAATTCAGCCATTTTATACACAAATTCTATTCACTGTTTGTGAAATTATACAGTATATATTTTTCACACGATTAAATCAGTTTTCACACAGCAATTGCATTCACTTTCTCACAACATTCAAACATATAACTGGCCGTTTTTTAATATTCCTTTATGAGTTTGCCGACTCAAGGGACTCTAACCCAACAGAATTTATGGTTTGTCTCAACCACGGGACTCTAACCCAACAGAATTTATGGTTTGTTTCAACCACTGGACTCTAACCCAACAGAATTTATGGTTTCTTCAACTAAGGGACTCTAACCCAACAGAATTTATGGTTTGTTTCAACCAAGGGACTCTAACCCAACATAATTTATGGTTTGTTTCAACCAAGGGACTCTAACCCAACAGAATTTATGGTTTCTTCAACCAAGGGACTCTAACCCAACAGAATTTATGGTCCCTTCAACCAAGGGACTCTAACCCAACAGAATTTATGGTTTCTTCAACCAAGGGACTCTAACCCAACAGAATTTATGGTCTTTTTCAACCAAGGGACTCTAACCCACAAAATTTATGGTCTTCAACCAAAGGACTCAAACCTGACAGAATTTATGGTATTTTTCAACCAAGGGACTCTAACCTGACAGAATTTATGGTTGACGCAACGTCTCACAATTTCCTTGTGTGACGCAACGTCTTACAGTATTGTCTTTTTAAATCTGATTTCTCAAAACTTCTCTTATACTTTACTTTTACTCATGCGGAATGTTCATCAAATTCAACACAACAATTTAGGTATGTTCAATAGCAGAATTTTGATTAAACAGGCTTCTGCTTACCTTTTTTTATCTTTCACGGTCGCGACCTATGTGTTGAACCTGAATTCGTTCCGTTTTTCCCAACGAAAATGGCAAATGTGCCCTCGTCTCTTGACAAATCACGTCACGGGTCACCAACTGTTGGACTTTTGAGGCAGTCCTGCATGTTCAAAAATTTGCACAGAGACGTTCTTCAAAATCGATTAGAAGTTTATTATCAGATGTAAAAAGGGGTAACAAAGCTTTGGGTTGTCAGAAGACCTCCTCACTCCACCATAAGCCAACAACCCAAATCATTCAAAACACATATATTTATATGGTATGTGACGTCGTTTCTCATCTTCTGTTCTTTAGCCTTTTAAGGAGTGCTGCTCCCTTCCCACCATCATCGTGCACCACGTATATCTGCAAAACAACATCTATGCAACACATGTTTTGCAACCTGCGGTCAGTTGCTAATTTGAGGAAGTGTTCTCTAGAGACAGTTTCATATCGCAAAACAACATGTAAAAATACTTTCAGTAAAAAACTCAATCATCTAATGCTTTAATTATGCAGCATTGTTTCTTAATCCTATGATTCAATAAAACACATCAAAACTCATGATTATACTTAAAACATATGCATTGGATTAATTCATAACATTCCTTCCCTATGAGACTCTTTGAGTGTGTGTGTTGTTAGTTAGACTTGTCAAAACGAGCTGTTCTATTTCTGCAAGCTTGTTCCTCTTTTTTTTGGTTTCGCTCTGCTTGTCACTGTTCTGTTTTTATCACAGCACTTTCCACTGAGCAAAACAGCAAGCACATTAGATAAAAACACACAGCTTAATGATTTAATGAAAGAAAACACTTATTGATTATATTGGTAATTAAATCATACTTTTAACTGAATAATATTTCCACAATACCGGGATTACACCCCTACTCTTAATCGAAGGACATCCTGGGATTTTTAATGACCACAGAGAGTCAGGACCTCGGTTTAACGTCTCATCCAAAGGACAGTGCTTTTTGACAGTATAGTGTCCCCATCACTATACTGGGGCATTAGCACCCCCTGCTGGCCTCACTAACACCTCTTCCAGCAGCAACCTTGTTTTCCCAGCAGGTCTCCCATCCAGGTACTGACCAGGCCGAGCCCTGCTTAGCTCCAGTGGGCAACCAGTCTCGGGCTATAGGGTGATATGGCTGCGGGCTCAGAAACACAACGCTGGATAGGCCACATTTAATTTTATTTTTATACTGTTTGAGTTAAAAACGTGTGCCTCTTAATAGTTAAGCAATGAATAGTGTGCGGTTGGATGCTGCAGAAAGGAAACACAGACCCACGCAGACATGGATTTCTGTGTGCATACGGTCAATGTCCGGCTGCGTCGCTTTTACAAGCATTAGTAAGTTGTAGATCTGTTTTGTATATGAATGTGCGAAAAAAAAATTGCATGCGAAAAACCGGCCGATTCCAGTCTCTGACCAGTCAATCAGTGCACCTCTAGCATAAACATTTCTTCAATAATGCTTTTAATGTACAATCCAACTCATTTCATTGCTTCGCTTCACATCGCTGGTTTCTTTTGGCTTATGTTTCATTTCCTGTTATTCACCAGCTCGCATTAACGGAGAAGTTAATGTTGCATATAAAAACTTGTGCTTGCATTTGCAATGAGTTTAGGGGAAAGTTTTAGTTTTACTTTTGTTGCCGCTTCCAGTCATGATTACCTCCGCGTGTCTAGTTTTCAGTATGTGTGTTACCGGTCCTACTCGCCCCGCTCGGGCCTCGGTCCGGATGGGAGACGGGCGCTCTAACGAGGAAGCTAAAGACTGCAGTCTCTAGCTTAGAGCGTCTCTGTTGGTCGGGGAGTGAGGTTTTACACACTGCACAGCTCTTCACTAGCTGGCCTCCGTTACACTCACTCCCCTAAACCTCACTCCCATCCGGGTCATGGCACCAATGTAACCAGTCCCACTTGCACCGCTCTGCACGGGCCTCGAACCGGCAACGGTCCAGATGGGAGACTGCAGTCTCTAGCGTCTGTTGCTAGAGCGTCTCTGTTGGTCGGGGAGTGAGGTTTTACACACTGCACAGCTCTTCACTAGCTGGCCTCCGTTACATGTGAAATATGAAATGTTTGACACGCATGGTAAAAGCGGCATGCTGACTGGCCGTTTTCACTTTTAGGGGCCACCGACGTATTTCTGCTGGCGTACGGCGTTGTAGATTATATTAATGGTTTATTGTGATAAACCCGTGGCTGTCCTAAGAAATGAGGTAGGACGCCCTGGAGGATGAGTATGATGTAAATACGGAAGTTAGAGGTGTGTGATGGTGAAGCAGGAATAAAGCAAGACCTCAGTTCTATAGGAGTGTCAGTTAATTTGTTTACACGCATCTACATGGTGTGAGAAGTAGGCCTGTAGTTACGATGGCACACGGACTTTGTAAGATCGACCCCCTGGTTTTTGACAAGAATATTGCGGACAATTGGACGAAGTTTAAGCGCGAATGGCGCATATACAGCAACGCCGGTCTTTCGGCAGCCAATGGTTAGAGAGTCGGACTCGTGACCAGAAGGTTGCCGGTTCGATTCCCAGGGCCGGCGGGTAACAACTGAGGTGCCCTTGAGCGAGGCACCTTACCCCTACTTGCTCCCCAGGCGCTGCAGTGATAGCTGCCCACTCCTCCGGGTGTACGTGTGTTCACGACTTGCTGTGCGTGTGTTCACTACTCTCTGGATGGGTTGAAAGCAGGGGTCACATTTCGGGTATGAGTCACCATATCTTACTAATAGGTCACTTTCACTTTCTTTCTTTCACTTTCAGATGCAACTGAAAAGGTGAAAGCATACACGTTTCTGAACCTGGCTGGTCCCGATGCCCAAGATAAATATGACAAGTTCACTTCCGAGGACGAAGAAGATGCGTTAGATTCAGAGGTACTGGTACAGAAATTTGAAGAAATTTGCCTGCCTGTAAAGAATGTAATTATGGATAGACATGCATTCAATACAACGGACCAGAAGCTGCATGAAATGATCCAGTCGTACATTGCCACGTTAAAAATTGGGTTGGGTATCGTTTGGTTTTTTTTCCGATACCGGTGCCTCATAGATACTTTTAAAACGGTACCGGTGCCTAAACGGTGCCTAAATCGATACTTTTAAAAAACTCAACTTTATTTATATAGCGCTTTTTACAATTTTCATTGTTACAAAGCAGCTGTACATAAGACATATTGACTATAAGCAAACCAATTAAAGTTGTACCTGCAAAAACAAGAAAAAGGTGAAAACAAAGAAGACAGACATACCCAAATATAAAACACTCCACACACACAATATGCAAACGTACTAACACACGTGCACATAGACACACACACACGGACGCGCACACACACACACACACACACACACACACACACACACACACACACACACACACACACACACGTACGTACACAGACAAGTACGCACCACACACACACGCTCAGTGAGAGCACACATTTAAGATAAAGGAGAGAGAAGCACAAGTCAAATATTACAGACTATAAATTCCTATATGCAATATTAATTAAGTAAAACTTTAAAATTCTAAAGCAACCCCCCCGGCCAGCAAATAGTGCAAAAAACAGTATGCAAATGGTGGCGAGGAACCCAAAACTCTAATCGAGAAAAAAAACCTCAGGAGAACCCAGGCCCAACCAGGGGATTCCAGTTCCCCTCTGGCAAAAGCTGCTGCCTCTGCACAAGCTCCAGAGAGCTTGCACAACAAGGCTAAATAAAATAAATAAACTTACTAATAAGGTAAATTATAGTTTAAGATTATCATTATAATCTAATAGCATTTGAAATTTTGTGGTGAAGACGTGTCAGGTGACCGCGTCCTTCTTTATCCAGCTCTATCATCTCAGCTCTTGTCAGGTCGCCCACTTCCCATTCTCCGCTCTACCATCAGGTCGGCCATGAACTGCATCCTGCTCGCTGTGGTAACCTTGGAACAATGAGACAAGACTGGCTGAGAGTAGAGTACTGTTCTGTACTCTTTGATGCAACAAGTACATCAGTTGTGTTTTTGGTTCCGGTTGATCTAACTAATGCAGCCTAAACCCTCAGAAGATTTATATTATGGAAGAGTAGTGTATGCAAGATTAAAAAGATGCGTCTTTAGTCTAGATTTAAACTGACAGAGTGTGTCTGCCTCCCGGACAGTGCAGGGAAGACTATTCCAAAGTTTAGGCGCTAGATAGGAAAGGATCTACCACCTGCACTTGATTTTGAAATTCTAGGTATTACCAACTGACAGGACGCCTGAGAGCGTAATGCACGTGAAGGACTGTAATACAAAAGGAGTTCATTCAAGTACTGAGGAGCTAAACCATGTAGGCTTTATAGGTAATAAGCAAGATTTTAAAGTTAACGCGATGCTTTATAGGTAACCAGTGCAAGGTTGACAGAACCGGGCTAATATGTTCATACTTTTTTGTACGTGTAAGAACTCGAGCTGCCGCGTTTTGGACCAATTGGAGTTTTTGTAATAAGCCTGCAGGGCAACCACCTAACAGTGCATTACAGTAATCTAGTCTTGATGTCATGAATGCATGAATTAACTTCTCTGCATCTGACATGACAGCATATGACGTAGTTTAGATATATTCTTAAAATGGAAAAACGCAATTTTACAGGTGTTGGCGACGTGGCTCTCAAATGACAGATTACTATCGAATAGAACGCCAAGATTCTTTGCTGACGACGAGGGTTTTATGGAACGTCCATCAATAGTTAAACAGTATTCTTGGATGTTACTTATAGCAGTTTTCGGTCCAATAAGTAACACTTCTGTTTTGTCCGAGTTCAGTAATAAAAAGTTGTTACTCATCCAGTTTTTTATATCGACTATGCATTCCATTATTCGATGGAACTGCTGTGTTTCATGAGGCTTCGAGGAAATATAAAGTTGAGTATCATCAGCATAACATTGAAAGCTAACTCTGTGTTGCTTTATTATATCTCCTAGAGGCAGCATGTATAATGCGACGAGCAGAGGCCCTAAGACTGAGCCCTGTGGTACACTGTACTGGATTTGCGATTTGCAATGGTATCAAATGCAGCACTAAGATCTAGCAGCACCAATAACGAAATACAACCTTGGTCAGACGCCAATAGCAGATCATTTGTAACTCTGATCAAAGCAGTCTCTGTACTGTGACATGCTCTAAATCTAGATGATTCAGATGATCTAATGATTTTAGACAGCTCATTGTGATCTACGGTATAAAATAATTGCATTATCTCCTTAGGGGCGCTGTAGTTAGTTTGTTCAGCGGGTTTCACTTCTGATTGCATTGTTATAATTTTTTCTCTAATATCTTGGATTTTATAGGTGAAGTAGTTCATAAATTCATCACTGCTATGCTGATATACAGGATCAGAAGTCACTGACGATTTATTTTTTGTTAATTTAACCACTGTGTTAAATAAAAACCTTGGGTTGTGCTGGTTTTCTTTTATTAGTGATGAAAAGTAGGCGGATCTAGAAGTTTTTAGGGATTTCCTGTATTTTCGAATACCATCCTTCCATGCTGTACGAAATACCTCTAATTTAGTTTTCTTAAAGTTGCGCTCCATTTTTCGGGCCGCTTTCTTTAGAGCCTGAGTGTGTTCATTATACCACGGTGTGGGACTGCCGGTTTTAATCTTATTTAAACGTGGAGGAGGAACTGTGTCTAGTGGAATAAATGCAGCATTTATTCTCTGGCTCTGTAGTCATTTTACTGCAATTCCCACACGAGCACCTGCACAGCGATTTATACATTATCATGATGGACCATGGTAATGATTATCGATCACTTGAAGAACATTAATTTCACAATAACTGCAAAATTACAACGAACCATTCGGAAACGTCCTGTTCAATTCTTAAGGTTGTCACTTCTCGTGTCTCTCCATCAGTGTCAGACTCCGGTTCGTACATATAGGGCTGAACACCACTGACAATTACTGACATTTTGATGTTTTGTTTTGGCCGGTACGCATCAGCACAAGTTCCTGAAACTCCGCCCTCCTCTGGAGAGGGGGCTGGGATGAAAAGCTCATTAACATTTAAAGAGATACAAGCAAAATCGGTGCGTTTTTACACACACTCAAAAACGGGCAACTTCAACATGCTATAATAAATGATCCGCTGGGTATTTTGAGCTAAAACTTCACATACACACTCTGGGGACGCCAGAGACCTATTTCACATCTAGTTAAACCATTCGAACAACCTCTCCTTTAATAAAATCTGTGTGGTGCCCTGGAGGCCTATATACAATAGCTAGAATACATTTTAAAAATGTTTTATCCTTAGTATTAGGTGTTGAAACATGAAGTACCATGACTTCAAAAGAATTATATTTAGAGTTCGACTTCTGGGAAATGCTAAGAGAGTTATTGTAAAGTGCTGCGACACCTCCCCCTCTGCCTTTTAGACGAGGCTCATGTTTATAATAATAATCTTGGGGGACAGATTCATTTAAAGTAATATAATCATCTGGTTTTAGCCATGTTTATGTCAAACAGAGCATGTCTATTTTATGATCTGTTATCATATCGTTAACAAAAAGTGCTTTATTAGAGAGAGATCTACTATTTAGCAATCCGAGTCGTAATAGTTGATTATCTGTATTTTGTTCATGTTTAATTTGTTTAACGTTTATTTTATGTTTTCTAATCTGGGGGACAGACACAGTCTCTATTTTGTGATGATTGGGAGAACGGATTATTACATGTTGTACATTTTGTGTATTCTGCGACGTGAGACGGCAAGCAGACAGTTGGTTAAGCCATTCTGTCTGCTCCCTGACCTGGGCCCCAGCGAGTCAAGCTTTAGCATTAGCATTATTGAGACTTTTTGCCATATTTCTAGACAGGATGGAAGCCCTAGCCCATGAGGGATGGAGACCATCTCGTTTCAACAGGTCAGGTCTGCCCTCAAAACTCTTCCAGTTATTTATAAAAACTATGTCATTATGCAGGCACCACTCAGACAACCAGCCATTTAGTGATGATAATCTGCTATAAATCTCATCACCACGATAAGCAGTGAGGGGGCCAGAGAATATTACAGTGTCTGACATCATGCTTGTGAGCTCACACACCACTTTAATGTTATCTTTTGTGATCTCCATTTGACGGAGTCGAACATCATTTGTGCCGGCGTGAATAACAATCTTACTGAATTTACGATTAGCCTTAGCCAGCACATTTAAATTTGACTTGATGTCAGGCGCTCTGGCTCCCGGTAAACATTTGACTATGGTGGCTGGTGCCTCTATGTTAACGTTCCAAACAATAGAATCACCGATAACGTCTTGGTTACGGATGTAACCTCAGTTCCTTGATGGAGGGAATGAGACATTGTGTCGAGCCGACAGATGGGGTTCGTCCTTGAGAACCAATCGCTTCCAACTACTTAGAAAAGGCCAATGAAATTGGTGAATGAAATTTGCATGCCGGAATCTGCCCCCGGATATCCAGGTATAAAAGGGAGACGGCGTACCTCATTCATTCACCTTAGTTCTGAGGAGCCTGAGACCTCTCACGACTGCTGCAGTGGGCAGCACGTGTTGTGGCAAGAAGGACACAACGTCTCGTTCCCTCCATCAGGGAACCGAGGTTACAAACGTAACCGAGACGTTCCCTTTCTGTCGGTCTCTCGACGTTGTGTCGAACCGACAGATGGGGTTCCAATGGAAAACGCCACAATACTGTGCCCTGTCACAATCTCTAGCGAAGCGACGGTGACTGGCCTGGGCGTGTCAGCCGTGAGCGCTACCGCAAAATTGTAACCTACCAGTGGGTAGGTAGGGGGTCCCAGAGCTTTTCTGAAAGGTGGGAAGGCCCCTACCTTCGGCCTCACAGGCGGCGGCCTTGTTTCTCTAACAGCGAGAAGCCGCCTGGTACCGTAAGGCCACTGGGTAAGCGCTACTTCCTCAAGCGGGGGATGCACTACAGAGACCACTTCCTACCGTAGGGAGGAGTTTAGTGGAGATAGCAACATGGTCTCACCGTTAGGGGAGAACTCATGGGAAGAATGTGCGGACTGAAGGAGTTAACCGCGAGGCTGAGGTCCACCTAGGGAAGGTCATGGGTTACCAAGGTGGGAACCAATCACGAGGATACATCAGAACCGCCCTGCTGGGGGGTTACAACGTCTGGTAGCACTGGGTCCGGTTAGAGCTATGTTGTGAATAACTCAGGTGGTACCCGGCCCAAGGGGCAGGGCTGCTCTGCCCAGCCCGCCCGCAGGAGGTGCTTGCTTAGTGATGGATGGAGTGCCTGTTCTCCGCCCAGTGGGGAAAGAAGGGAGGCTGAATTAGTACGCTGACCCACTCGAGAAAAAGGGGGGAAAGGTACTATCATAGGCGTACACCCTACCGGTTGCCATGCAGTACACGGACTTACACCGGTTCTACGCGGAGGTTGTAGAACCTCGCGAAGGTGTTGGGTGTAGCCCAACCCGCAGCTCTGCATATGTCTGTCAGAGAGGCGCTGCATGCCAGCGCCCACGAGGAGGCTATACCCTGGGTGGAGGTAGCTCTCACTTGTAGTGGGCACGGGCGATCTTGAGATCGGTATGCCGTAGCGACAGCATCCACGATCCAGTGCGTCACCTCTGTTTGGAGACAGCCCTCCCCTTCTGCTGACCTCCAGAACAGACAAGAGCTGCTCAGAGCTTCTGAAGCTCTGCGTGGGATCCAAGTAGAGGCGCAGTGCGTGTACTGGACACAACACGGATGGGGTTGGGTCTTCCTCCCCGGTGGGGAGCGCCTGCAGGTTCACCACCTGGTCTCTCGGGGTAGTGGTGGGAACTTTGGGCACGTAGCCAGGCCGGGGTCTCAGGATAACGTGAGAATCACCGGGCCAGAGTTCTAGGCAATCTGTGGACACGGAGGGTGCTTGTAGGTCCCCTACCCTCTTGGAGGTGAGCGCCATCAGGAGAGCCGTCTTTATCGTGAGGTGAGAAAGAGCGGCAGGTCTGCCTGGTATGCCATAACGTGCCCCTTCTCCTGGGAAAGGGGGTCCTTTGCCAGGGGGATCGGCCAGGGGGAGTTGTTGTCAAGAGCCTTAGCTCCGAGAACCAAGTCCGGTTGGGCCAATAGGGCGCAACTAGTACCACTTGATGCTCCTCTTCCCTGGCCTTGCACAAGACCTGTACAATGAGGCTCACTGGGGGGAAGGCATACTTCCACTTACCCCGTGGCCAGCTGTGCACTAAGGTATCAGTGCCGAGGGGTCCCTCGGTCAGGGAGTACCAAAGCGGGCAATGGGAGGAGTCCGGGGAGGCAACATCCTCTGTCTGTCCCCCTGTGCCTGGCCGAACTGCTCCCATATGAGCCAGACTGCACGGGGATGGAGTCGCCACTCTCTGCGAGGCGTTGACTGACGAGAGAGCGTGTCGGCTGTCTGGTTCAGGTCGCCTGGGATATGTGTGGCTTGCAGGGAGCTGATCACCTGCTGACTCCACAGCAGGAGTCGTCGGGCAAGTTGTGTTAGCTGCCGTGAGCGAATGCCACCCTGTCGATTGATGTACGCAACGGCAGTTGTGCTGTCTGACCGGACCAGCACGTGCTCGCCCTGCACGAGAGGCTGCAGTCTCTTCAGTGCAAGTAGCACAGCCAACAACTCTAGGCAGTTGATATGCCAACGCAGGCGGGGGCTCGTCCACCGCCCGACACTGCGTGCCCGTTGCACACGACACCCCACCCCTGCAGGGAAGCAACCGTTGTCACACGATGTGCCTTGCTGCTCTAGGGGGATCCTGTCCACCAAAAAGGTCATTGAAGACCAGGGGGTTGGGGTGCGTCAGCAGAGAGGCGTGATGACCATACGCCTGCTGCCGGTGTGCCACGCTCTCCAGGGAACCCCGACTCTGTAGCTAGTGTTGGGGCGGTCGCATTTGCATCAACCCGAGGGGGACCACCCCCACCGAGGATACCATGTGCCCAGGAGCCTCTGAATTGTTTCAGGGGGACCGCTGACTGCCTGAAGTGCTTCAAGAAGTTCAACACTGACTGACCGCGCTCTGAGTCTGTCACGCTGTCATGGGGACGGAGTCGAGTTCCATACCAAGAAAGAGGATGCTCTGCACAGGGGAGAGCTTGCTCTTTTCTCAGCTGACCTGTGGTCCCAACCGATCTAGGTGCCGGGGGACTAGGTCCCTGTGTGTACACAACAGATCTCATGAGTGTGCCCAGATGAGCCAGTCTTCGAGCTAGTTAGTACCCGCACACCTCTCTCCCCGAGGGGTGTGAGGGCGGCTCCCCTGATCTTCGTGAAGACTCGTGGGGACAGGGACAGACTGAAAGGGAGGACTCTGTACTGATATGCCCACCGTCGAAAGCGAGACATGAAAGTAAGCGTCCTTCAGGTCGATTGCCATGAACCAATCTTGGCATCTGGTAGACGCCAGGATGAGCTTCTGCTTAAGCATCCTGAACGGCAGCTTGAGTAGGTGCCTGTTCAGGGTACGCAGATCTAGCAACCCCCCTTTTTGGGGACGATGAAGTACGGGCTGCAAAACCCGTTGAACATCCCGGCTAGAGGGACGAGCATGATTGCTTGCCAGAGGGGTGGTTACCCTGACCCGAAGCACAGGAGCATCCTAACCTCTGACTGAGGTTGAAAGGATGTCCTGAACTTGGGCGGGCATCTGGTAAGTTGTATCGCGTAGCCGAGACGGATCGTTTCCCGTAGCCACCGTGATGGTTTGTGGGCTCTAGTCAGGCTCCCATGGACCAAGACAGGGTCTAGGGGTATGATCTGCTTCATCGACCTCCCAGGGGGTGGTTCGATGGCGAGCATTGCGGATCCCTTGCCATGGGGAGGCCCCCCCGCGTCTGCTGACGGGGCGATGGGCGACGGGCCGCCTGAGTGGGCCGGAGGGTGTTGAAGAGGACCAGGGCTGCTGGGAAGCAGATGGTGCACGGGACTCGACGGCCGAGGCGGCCGAGTCGCGGCGAGGGAGGATATGCTTGATATCCTCTGTCTGCTTCTTTACTGTCGAGAACTGCGGCTCAACAGTATCACCAAACAGCCCCCCCCCCTTGCGAGATGGTTGCGTCGAGAAGGCGGATCTTCTCAGCGTTACTCATCTGTGCAAGGTTCGGCCAGAGGTGTCTCTCATGGACCACAAGTGTGGACATCGCCCGACCCAGGGCTCGTGCGGTCACCTTCGGTCGCCCATAGAGCAGTGTGGAGTTCCTGCATAAGCGCTGGGTCGGTCTTACCC
The DNA here is from genome assembly GCF_024868665.1 of Triplophysa rosa. Lineage (NCBI taxonomy): Eukaryota > Metazoa > Chordata > Actinopteri > Cypriniformes > Nemacheilidae > Triplophysa > Triplophysa rosa. The sequence goes on from NW_026634368.1 coordinate 14,107, forward strand.
TCGTGGAGCTCTCTCAACGCCTTGGCCTGGCAGGAGCCATAGCGTGGAGAGAGGAGGCAGCTTGTCCCGCGGCATGTAAGCTCTCGACACCTGTGATGCCGAGACCCTCCATGCTTTGGACGGGAGTCTAGGTCGAGCCCCCCAGGTGGCCGCCACCTGCGGGCACGAGTGCACCGCGGCGGCATGCTCCACCTGGGGGACATCGACGTATCCTCTAGCTGCCTCACCCTTGAGGGAAGAGAGGGTGACACAACTTGTTTGATGTGAACGTGCCGGAAAGGGGCGTTCCAGGTCTTACTAAGTTCTTCATGCACTTCCGGTAAACACGGCACTGGGGGCGGGGTACCCAAGGCACCATGTAACCAGCCGCAAGCGCTGGGAGAGGCAGTGCGGTCACTGCAACCCAATGCTCACGGCGGTCCGGGAAAGCATGGCTGACATTTCGACTTTCGCCTCTTCCTGGGCTCGACCCCCCGAGGGAGAGAGCCCGAGGAATCGTCGGAGTCGGATGGCAGTACGTCACCCCCTGATGCTGCAAGAGACATCTCATCACCACGCATCCTGTCCGAATACGTGGTTGAGGAACAAGACGGTGGGACCGTCTCCTGGGGAACGGTCAGACGAGCTAGACGAGGTGCGAACGGTCCGTGAGCCAGTGGCTGGCGGATTAACGCTCACAGTAATCCTCATATCTCCCTCGGTGCTTGCCGTAGCGGGCGGCAGGGCCGTAGTCCTGCCATCACGGAAGGAGGAGCAAACGAGGTGGTGGCGGAGTCCCATGGGAACACAGCCACCTGTGACGCAACGTCTGAATCGTCAACCGCCCGCAGTGCGGGCAGGACGTAACCACAACGTCTTCCCCAGCGTACTGGAAGCAGACACAGTGTCCGTCCCCCTCCTCGATGAGTGTGTTGCACCCATGAGAACAGCAGGACGTGCCAAGCTGGAGAAATTTGCTCTTTTAGAAAAAAACACTCAAACACTCCTGGCAATGCCGAGACGCCCAGGGGAAGTCTCTACAGGAAGGGACCGTCAGCTGCACCTCGTCGTAAGATTCCAGCAGTAATTCGGCATAGAGTTTGAAGTCTCGAAGTCAATCAGTGTGAAGGCTCGAAAGAACAAAAGGTGAATGAATGCAGCACGCCGTCTTCCTTTTATACCCGGATATCTGGGGGTGGAGTCCGGCATGCAAATTTCATTCGCCAATTTCATTGGCGTTTTCTAAACTAGTCAGAAGTTGATAGGTTCTCAAGAGTGAACCCCATCTGTCGGCTCGACACAACGTCGAGAGACCGACAGAAAGGGAACGAGCTCCACTGCACGCGCTTCATTGATTTTAAACGCGCACAATGGTTTTATTGTGGTCGCTTGAATTACAGACGCGTCATATGCATTTCGAATGAACGTTAGTTTCACTTTAAAACTTGCCTTATGCGGCGGTTAAAGTTAAAGACTGAACTCACCGAGATGGAGGGAGGGAGATGAGAGCGCGCATTAAAACCTTCTTTCACTATGATGAATCCAAGGGTCATGCACATTCCGATCCGTGGGGATGACAGATCATTCGCGATCTGTTTAAAAATTGTATAAGATGTGTTGGATTTGTGTTATCTGAGGTTTCCAACTTTCGTTCACGTGAATGAGGGCAAATGTCTCAATCGACGGCTAAGTCAGCATTTAAGTGGCACCGAAATGAGGCACCGAAATCTACGTTTTGATTCGGTCCAGTTACATACCGGATACATAGGTACCGGAGCCATATTGACACCGGGTTTCTGTACCCAACCCTAGTTAAAAACACTAGCCAGAAAATGCGAATTTGGCATGCTGCATGACAAACTGATAAGAGATCGAGTGGTATGTGGTATTCAAAATGACAACATCCGCACACAGCTGCTGAAAGAAAAAAATATAAATTTAAACTCAGCTATCGAAATTTGCATGCTTCATGAGCAATCTGAAAAAGGGAATAAAGAAATTAAAAAAGAAGCAGGTGCCAAAGAACTAAAGAAGGAAAGCGAAGTATGTGCTGTGCAATATTCTACATGCTTTGAACTGTAGTGGCCAGCATGCATCTGACCGCAGCAGCTGTCCAGCCTTCAACAAGCGCTGCAACGCATGTGGAAAATGGAATAACTTCTCTAAATGCTGCAGAGCACGCACCTTCAACAGACCAGGACAAGGTCCATCTCAGTCAAGCAGAGCACCCCACACCATACGCAGTGGAGGGCAGACAGAATAAGTGAGCTTGATGCACAGATTGCATATGAACCAGCAGACCTATTTTACTGTGAAAGTGTAGAGGTGCCAGCTGATAGTGTAGAGATATTTACCGTCCTGTCCACTTCCAACACCGGGAAGCAACTTAAGGTGAAGATTGACACTGGAGCCTGGTGCAATGTACTGCCCAGGGGCGTTCTCTAGCACATCGACCCAAGCGCTCATGTGGACTGCAACCATATAATCAACCTTGTGGCTTATGGCAGTCAGATCATAAAGACTGTAGAGAATCTAGCATAAGCCAAATGGTCGGAGTCATTGAAAGAAGAGCCATCAACCCCCACTCCCTTTTGTCCTGGTTTCTTTTGCTATCATCATCAAAAGACCATAGCAAAAAACTGGCACCAGGGGTCTGGTTTTAGAGTTTTGATAACGTTTTGTCTCTCTGTTGGATATTTACGACCCCTATGCTTCAAAGCATTGGTGAGAAGTCTCTGTCTCATCTCTAACTTAACATCTGAGGCTAACCAGAGAAATGTCCCTGACAATAGGAACTTATGTGATTAAACTGTCCTTTTCTATACATATATCTTACTGTCTAGGTTGTGTGTTGGCGCTCGTGTCATTTTAAATAGTCTGTCACAGTTAGATATACAAGTTTAATTCATGCTTTGTTTGTATGCGTTCCATCTGAATGAATCATGACTTGTTGCAATTCAAACCTGTCCATTTTTGATATCTAAATGTTTGTCTTTACAATTCCTCCTTGTATATATACATTGTGTGACCATAGAACACTTTCTTTTCATTGTTATAATTGGGAATGATATTTTGTAAAGTTGCCAGGAGGTCATAAAGATGCAAATTAGCTGTTGAGTGGACAAAGAACCTCTTCCCTGCTCAACTCTGATTGGTCGATTCAAACTCAGGTGGGCATGTCCTCTCATGAGGTTAAATATTGAGCCTGCTCTGAAACCCTTCTCTTGTCTTGTCATCCTCTCTTCTCTTCCGGCTTCGTCTCTTCCTCCGGTCTCTTCGGAGACTGCCCTTCCCCCCCCCCCCCCCTTGGGAAAGGGATGGAACAATGGACTTCTACTGCCACGTGGTTAAGCCATGCGGGCCGATCACGAGGCTCGCAACTTTATGCATGACTGCCTTTCTGAAACCTTTTGAACAATTCCATCTCTACACGCGCCTACGGATATTGGTCCAGCACAGAGCTTGCAAGTATCCGTTTCTATTTATAGAATAGCTGCGTTAAGTCTGTGCCTCTTTGTTAAAGATGATTTTTATTGGTGTTCAGAAATCGCTGCCATGCCCTCTCTCTCTCTCTCTCTCTCTCTTCTCCCTCCGCGCTACCAAGCGTATTTGTGTTTAAATGTTTTGTTCATTTTATGCGATCGTCATTGTTTTTGTTATCATGTAGAGTAGAGTTTAATAAACAACCATATATATTCATTTGTGATGGGTTTTCTTTATTCACTCTCACAAACTTGGTCCCTTCTACTGTGTTTCGATTTACGCTTTCTTTGCTCTAAATCCTGTTTGGTAAAGTCACGTTACTTATGGCCATGAGATAATGTAAAGTATATAATATCATTGAGGCATTTGCTGGACGAATTGTTATTGGATGAAGTATTGTTATGCTTTATATTACTAAGACCGTAAGATTACTAAGATCAAAGACCGTAAAATATGTATATTTGAACACTAAACTAAACTAAACTAATTCCTTGACTGAAATTGATGTTTTAAATAACTCATTTCGTGGATATGATCTTGAAAGATCTGGTGGAGAACCATATTTGGTGAGCTTTGCTCATCAATATAATAACGTTAGCTAAAATCGCTACAAGACCTAAAGGCCCGTTCAGATTGCGGGATATGCGAAAAAGCGTAACGAATGCCCGACGAACCAAGTTTTTATATCAACGAAGAAACGAATGTTCGCTTTCTTATATTTGACGACCGCACGGTAGATGGCGCTGATGGGGAATACATTTCACGCCTAAACATTAGATGGCACTCAACCGCTATTCAGGCTTCGGCTGCTGAGAAGAAGAAAAGCTTAAAGCTTAGCGCGTAGCAATACAGGCTACTAGTACTGTTTGCTTTACGTACTTACAACAGCAGAAAAATAAATGGATTTCTCCAGCAGCAGCGAAGATGAGTTTATTGTTTATTGCCTGAATGAGCAAAGGAAGAGAAAAAGACGATATTGGGTTCACCCTATTCTTGAGAAGAGAGAAGAGCACAGGAAGTTTAATAGATTGATCCAGGAGTTAAAGCTGTACCACGATCGTTTTCATCGTTACTTCAGGACGATGGGCTGGGGGTTAATTAGTTACCAAATGGCATTTGCATTGCAGCTGTACTATTTAAACAGTTGTAAAATATGTGTACACTTGATGTTTGTTAACATGTGCCTTCTACCTACAAGCAAAACTGCTTAGTTATTGTATATAAATAAAAATAAAGACATTTGAAGAAACGGATTGTATTTGATGACTTTTACTGGTACCGCCAATATATTTGTAATATCCTATACAACAACATAATGCGAATTGTATTCATATAAAAGATTATATATATACAGTATATATTAGTTTATATATACTGTTTATACTTTTACATTTGAATGCCACTTCAAATTATGCCACAGAACTTCTTTTTTGTCCTGGTTGTTGTAGTCGCTGTGACTTTTTTCAAAAAGTTCTGTCTGTTCTGACCAACCAACGACAGTAACAACTCGACATCCATTCTATCACAACAGCTTTCTGAGCCAAAAGGCTAAAAGGCTCATCGAGCATTTTACGTCACGCGCCTAGAGCCACTGAGGGCACGCGGGGTGCTCGTGACGTAAAGTGCTCGATTCTTATTGGACAGTCCGTTTCTACGCTTTGCGAATGGGAAAAGATTTGTCGCACTAGACGAAAAAAAACCCTTCACTTTTCCGCCGCGTGGATATTCACGGTCTATATGAAATGCTTCATAAGAATCTATTGTTTTTGTTCTAGAACGTTATCGCGACGAACATTCGCACTGAATATTCGCGGGCAATCTGAACGGGCCTTTAGGTGTTAAAACTTCACATGCGAAACATTACAGTTCCATGTTGTTGACAATGATGTAAAACCTCTATTGGGCCTCAGAGACAGTGTTAAACTAGGCTTTGTGAAGCATTTTGTCTGCCTAGCTAGCTGTAGCTGTAGTGAACTTGCTGTGTATGCTTGAACTGGGCTAGTAGCTGTTTGTTAACAAAGGACTATTGAACTTCCTGCACTGCTTTTAAGGTAACTGTTGTTTAAGTAGCTGTTGTTAGCACCTAGCCATCTAGCTTGAGATACTTTTCACCTATCACTTTTAGTCACTTTGAAGCCTTGAGCTGTTAATTGAGTAAGTGGGCTCAGCTGTGAAGCAATCACTGACCCATTAAGCAATCAGGGAGCCTGCATTATATTGTGAAAGTGTGAAAGTGAAAGTGACCTATTAGTCAGATATGGTGACCCATACCTGAAATGGGACCTCTGCTTTTAACCCATCCAGTGAGTAGTGAACACACGCACAGCAAGTCGTGAACACACGTACACCCGGAGCAGTGGGCAGCTATTACTGCAGCGCCCTGGGAGCAAGTGGGGGAAAGGTGCCTTGCTCATGGGCACCTCAGTCGTTACCCGCCGGCCCTGGGAATCGAACCGGCAACCTTCTGGTCACAAGTCCGACTCTAACCATTAGGCCACAACTGCCCATATTAGCATTATATGTGCAGCAGAAGTGGCAGCCCTAGTGTGCAGCCCTCCTCGTGTGAAGACCGATGAGGTAAAGACCTGCAACTCTACCTCCACCGAGCAAAGACACTGAGAGGGCACGCCACATTAAGCTTTTATTTAAATTTTCATTCCCTTACTTTCCTACAGTCTATTGTTTTGTTCTGTTTTGCTACTAACATGTGTTTCCAGTACATTCAGACTGTCCACCGTATACGCACTCACAAACGTACACAGCGGAGACCTCAGCACCATCTGCGGCCCTCTCCAACAACTTCAACTTCACCCACTCTCCTCGTCCTTCTGGGCGAGGAGGGGGAACAGGTTTGCTTGTTTCCAACACCTGGAAATTCACTCCTCTGTCTTTTCCTTGCAGTAACTCCTCATTTGAAAACCATGCAATCACCATCACTTATCCATCAAAGATACATTGTGTTTTCATCTATCGCCCTCCAGGTCAACTGGGAAACTTCTTAGAAGAGCTTGACATGCTGCTGTCTATCCCTGAAGATGGCACTCTACTGGTAATGCTAGGCGACTTCAACATCCACCTAGACAAACCACAGGCAGCTGACTTCTTAGCTCTCCTCTTCTCATTTGACCTTCACAGGGCCAACAACACCCCTTCCACCCACAGAGGACGACAACAGCTAGATCTGGTTCTGACTTGTAACTGCACTGCTAATAATATTCTAGTTACTCCCCTGCATGTCTCTGACCATTTCTTTATGAAGTTCACTGTAACACTCCCTGTAATCTCACTTCCGCCCCTAACCCTGTTTTTTTCCGTTGTAATCTTTGTTCCCTCTCTCCCACTTGCTTTTCTTCAATGGTGTCTTCCTCCCTGCGCACCACAACCCTTTTCTCATCTCTCAACGCTGAGGAAGCTACTGATAAGCTCTGTACAACCTTAACATCCTGTCTTGACAGTGTCTGCCCTCTTACCTCTAGGCCTTCACGTGCTACACCCTCTTGACCCTGGCTTTCTGAGAATCTTCGTAGACCAACCTATGGGCTGCCGGGAGGAAGTGGTACAAGTCTAGAGACCCTGCTGATCTCTCCAAGTATCAACATCTTAACTCCTTCGCTTCTGATATATCTACAGCCAAAACCAAGTCCCTTCAAAACAAAATCCAAACTGCATCTAACCCGCGTCAACTTTTCTCAACTTTTTCCTCTCTCCTCTGTCCCCCTCCACCTCCTGCCAATACCTCACTGACTGCAGGCAATTATCTACTCAATGCATCCCTGATCTCTCTCTTACCCCTTGCTATCCTCAACTCCCTTCTTTCTCTCCCCTCTCGGAGACTGATATCTCCAAAATTCTCCTTTCCATCCGGCCTACTACATGTCCCCTTGACCCGACCCGATCCCTTCCCACCTCCTACAGGCTATCTCTCCATCTCTACTGCCTCAACTCGCACACATCATAAACACCTCCGTCACCACGGGTACTGTCCCCACCTCATTTAAACAAGCCCTGGTAACACCTTTACTCAAGAAACCTACACTCGACCCCTCAGTGATCAGCAACTACAGACCAATCTCACTCCTGCCTTTCCTTTCCAAGGCCCTTGAAAAGGTAGTATTTAACCAACTCACTGCCTATCTCTCACAACATGACCTTCTGGACATTCAGCAATCTGGCTTCAAGAATGGACATTCTACGGAGACCGCTCTCCTGTCTGTCGTTGAAAACCTACGGCAGGCAAGGGCTAAATCCTTGTCATCTGTCCTTATTCTGCTTGATCTCTCTGCTGCATTTGACATTGTGAACCACCAGATCCTGCTGTCCACTCTCTCCAAACTAGGCATCTCTGGAACTGCACTCAACTGGTTTGACTCTTATCTCACAGGCAGATCCTTTAAGGGATGCTGGAGAGGCGAGACATCCAGATCTCACCAGCTAACAACTGGAGTTCCTCAGGGATCAGTTCTTGCTCCTCTCCTCTTTTCTATATATACCACCTCCCTGGGTTCAATAATTAAGGCACATGGGTTCTCATACCGTTTTTATGCAGATTTTTATTTTTACACGCAGCTTTATTTCTCTTTTCAGCCAGATGACCCCACCATCTCTGCCTGTGTCTCTGCCTGCCTTAGATGAAAGAGCATCACCTACAACTCAACCTCTCCGAGACAGAACTCCTGGTTCCCTTTCTGTCGGTCTCTCGACGTTGTGTCGAGCCGACAGATGGGGTTCGCTCTTGAGAACCTATCAACTTCTGACTAGTTTAGAAAAGGCCAATGAAATTGGCGAATGAAATTTGCATGCCGGACTCCACCCCCCGGGTATAAAAGGGAGACGGCGTGCTGCATTCATTCACCTTTTGTTCTTCGGAGCCTTCACACTGATCGACTTCAAACTCTACGCTGAATGACTGCTGGAATCTTACGACGGGGTGTAGCGGACGGTCCCCCCCAGGAGTGTTGGAGTGTTTTTTTCTAAAAGAGCAAATTTCTCTAGCGTGGTATGTTCCCGTTGGGACGGACATGGTGTCTGCTTCCAGTACGCTGGGGCAGACGTTGTGGTTACGTCCTGCCCGCACTAAGGGCGGTTGACGATTCAGACGTTGCGTCACAGGTGGCTGTGTTCCCACGGGACTCAGCCACCACCTCGTTTGCTCCCTGTTCCGTGACGGCAGGACTACGGCCCTGCCGCCCGCTACGGCAAGCAGCGAGGGTGATATGAGGATTACTGTGAGCGTTAATCCACCAGCCACTGGCTCACGGACCGTTCGCACCTTGTCTAGCTCGTCTGACCGTTCCCCAGGAGACGGTCCCACTGTCTTGTTCCTCAACCATGTATTCGGACACGATGCGTGGTGATGAGATGTCTCTTGCAGAATCGGGGGGTGACGTACTGCCATCCGACTCCGACGATTCCTCGGGCTCCCTCCCTCGGGGGGTCGAGCCCAGGAAGAGGCGAAAGTCGAAATGTCAGCCATGCTTTTCCGGACTGCCGTGAGCTTTGGGTTGCAGTGCCCGCACTGCCTCTCCCAGCGCTCGCGGCTGGTTACATGGTGCCTCGGGTTTGAGCGCGGCCCCAGGCCACGCCCGCCCCCAGTGCAGTGTTTACCGGAAGTGCATGAAGAACTTAGTAAGACCTGGAACGTTCTGGCACGTTCACGTCAAACAAGTTCTGTCACCCTGTCTTCCCTCGAGGGTGAGGCAGCTAGCGGATACGTCGATGTCCCCCAGGTGGAGCATGCCGCCGCGGTGCACTCGTTCCCGCAGGCGGCGGCCACCTGGGGGGCTCGACCTAGACTCCCGTCCAAAGCATGGAGGGTCTCGGCATCTCCGGTGTCGAGAGCTTACATTGCTGCGGGCCAAGCTGCCTCCTCTCTCCACGCTATGGCTCCTGTCAGGCCAAGGCGTTGAGAGAGCTCCACGAGGGTAAGGCCGACCCAGCGCTTATGCAGGAACTCCGCACTGCCACCGACCTCGCTCTATGGGCGACCGAAGGTGACCGCGCGGGCCCTGGGTCGGGCGATGTCCACACTTGTGGTCCATGAGAGACATCTCTGGCCAAACCTTGCACAGATGAGTAACGCTGAGAAGGTCTGCCTTCTCGATGCAACCATCTCGCAAGGGGGGGCTGTTTGGTGATACTGTTGAGCCGCATTTCTCGACAGTAAAGAAGCAGACAGAGGATATCAAGCATATCCTCCCTCGCCGCGACTTGGCCGCCTCGGCCGTCGAGTCCCGTGCACCATCTGCTTCCCAGCAGCCCTGGTCCTCTTCGACGCCCTCCGGCTCTGGTGCCCCCCACTCAGGCGGCCCCCCAGGAAGGGACATCGAAGAGGAGATCGAGAATGCCATCGGGCCCGACACCAGCCATTCCATCGCTGGGTGGTCGATCCGGGACGGTTCCTGCCCCATCCCAACAGCCCACTCTCTTAAGAGTTTCTTCTCTCTCTGGGTGTTTATCACAGCCGCTCTCACCCTCTACACGACGGTGCTCGGCAACTCGACGTTGCGTCACGGCGAGAGCCAATGTCGAGGATAATCAGTAGCCCTCAGCACTCTCAAACGACAGTGCGTTGTGCTACATAATCGCCAGGCAGGTAAGCAGCAGAGCCGATCTCCTCCCCGGGGGCCTCCCCACGGCAAGGGATCCACAATGCTCGCCATCGAACCACCCCCTGGAAGGTTGATGAAGCAGATCATACCCCTAGCCCCTGTCTCGGTCCCTGGGAGCCTGCCTAGAGCCCCCAAACCATCACGGTAGCTACGGGATACAATCCGTCTCGGCTACGCGATACAACTTACCAGATGCCCGCTCAAGTTCAGGACATCCATTCAACCTCAGTCAGAGGTCAGGGTCAGGGTCACCACCCCTTTGTCAAGCAATCGTGCTCGTCCCTCTAGCCGGGATGTTCAACGGGTTTTGCAGCCCATACTTCATCGTCCCCAAAAAGGGGGGTTGCTAGATCTGCGTACCCTGAACAGGCACCTACTCAAGCTGCCGTTCAGGATGCTTACGCAGAAGCACATCCTGGCGTCTACCAGATGCCAAGATTGGTTCATGGAAATCGACCTGAAGGACGCTTACTTTCATGTCTCGCTTTCGAGGGCGGGCATATCATTACAGAGTTCTCCCTTTCGGTCTGTCCCTGTCCCCACGAGTCTTCACGAAGATCGGGGGAGCCGCCCTCACTCCCCTAGGGGAGAGAGGTGTGCGGGTACTAACTATCTCGACGACTGGCTCATCTGGGCACACTCACGAGATCTGTTGTGTACACACAGGGATCCGTCCCCATGACAGCGTGACTGACTCAGAGTGCGGTCAGTCAGTGTTGAACTTCCTGAAGCACTTCAGGCAGTCAGCGGTCCCCCTGAAACAATTCAGAGGCTCCTGGGCACATGGCATCCTCGGTGGGGGTGGTCCCCCTTGGGTTGATGCACATGCGACCGCCCCAACACTGGCTACAGAGTCGGGTTCTCTGGAGAGCGTGGCACACCAGCAGCAGGCGTATGGTCATCACGCCTCTCTGCTGACGCACCCCAACCCACTGGTCTTCATTGACCTTTTTGGTGGACAGGATCCCCCTAGAGCAGCAAGGCACGTCGTGTGACGACGGTTGCCTCCCTGCAGGGGTGGGGTGTCGTGTGCAACGGGCACGCAGTGTCGGGGCGGTGGACGAGCCCCCGCCTGCGTTGGCATATCAACTGCCTAGAGTTGTTGGCTGTGCTACTTGCACTGAAGAGGCTGCAGCCTCTCGTGCAGGGCGAGCACGTGCTGGTCCGGTCAGACAGCACAACTGCCGTGGCGAATATCAATCGACAGGGTGGCATTCGCTCACGGCAACTAACACAACTTGCCCAATGCCTCCTCCTGTGGAGTTAGCAGGTGATCAGCTCCCTGCAAGCCACACATATCCCAGGTGACCTGAACCAGACAGCCGTTTTGCTCTCTCGTCAGTCGATGCCTCGCGGAGAGTGGCGACTCCATCCCCGCGCAGTCCGGCTCATATGGGAGCAGTTCGGCCAGGCACAGGGGGACCTGTTGCCTCCCCGGACTCCTCCCATTGCCCGCTTTGGTACTCCCTGACCGAGGGACCCCTCGGCACGGATACTTTAGCGCACAGCTGGCCGCGGGGTAAGCGGAAGTATGCCTTCCCCCCAGTGAGCCTCATTGCACAGGTCTTGTGCAAGGCCAGGGAAGAGGAGCATCAAGTGGTACTAGTTGCGCCCTATTGGCCAAACCGGACTTGGTTCTCGGAGCTAAGGCTCTTGACAACAACTCCCCCCTGCCGATCCCCCTGGCGAAGGACCCCCTTTCCCAGGGGAAGGGGCACATTATGGCATACCAGGCAGATCCCTGGAACTTCCATGTCTGGACGGGACGAGGAGATCCTCAGTGGCCCACCCCCTGGGGGTTGGGACACCACTCAGACTAGGGCCTCGGCCACTAGGCGGCTATACGCCCATAAGTGGCGCCTCTTCTCGTCCTGGTGCTCTTCTCGAAGAGAAGGCCCACGGAGTTGCTTGATCGGGAACGTGCTGTCCCTTCCTCAAGAGAGACTGGAGTGTAACCTCTCCCCCCTCCACACTGGGAGTGTATGTAGCCGCTACGGCCGCTCATCACGACCTAGTTGCTGGTAAGCCTCTGGGACAGCACAACCTGGTCATTAGGTTCCTAAGGGGGCGCGAGAAGGCTACCACCTCATCCGCGCTCCTTACCCTCTTGCGACCTAGGTGGCGGGCCTCAAGAGGCCCCCCCTTCGAGCCCCTCGGAGCTGCCGCTCTTTCTCACCTCACGATAAAGACGGCTCTCCTGGCCCGGTGATTCTCACATTATCCTGAGACCCCGGCCTGGCTACGTGCCCAAAGTTCCCACCACTACCCCGAGAGACCAGGTGGTGAACCTGCAGGCGCTCCCCACCGGGGAGGAAGACCCAACCCCGTCCGTGTTGTGTCCAGTACGCGCACTGCGCCTCTACTTGGACTGCACGCAGAGCTTCAGAAGCTCTGAGCAGCTCTTGTCTGTTCTGGAGGTCAGCAGAAGGGGAGGGCTGTCTCCAAACAGAGGTGACGCACTAGATCGTGGATGCCATCGATACGGCATACCGATCTCAAGATTGCCCCTGCCCATTAGGAGTGAGGCACAATCATCATGGGCACTGGCTCAGGGCTCCTCTCTGGCAGACATCTGCAGAGCTGCGGGTTGGGCTATGCCCAACACCTTCGCGAGGTTCTAATACCTACGCGTGGAACCGGTGTCAGCCCGCGTCCTGCAGGGCAACGTGTAGGACCGGCAGCCGGTAGGGCGTACGCCTGCGAAAGCCCTTCCCCCTTCCTCTAGGGGAATCAGCGGCTATTATGCCTCCCTTCTTTCCCCACTGGGTAAAGAACAGGCATTTCATCCATCACTAAGCACCCTCCTGGGGGCAGGCTGGGCAGAGCAGCCCTGCCTCCTTAGGCCGGGGAACAGTTGAGTTATCTCCCACATAGCTCTAACCGGACCTAGTGCTCCAGACGTGGTAATCCCCCCCCCCCCCCCCCCCCCCCCCCCCCCCGTAGGCAGTTCCGTCTGATGTATCCTCATGAATGGTTCCCACCTCGGCAAACCATGACCTCCCTAGTTGGACCTCCACCTTGCGGTTAACTCCTGCAGTCCGCACATTCCTCCCATGAGTTCTCCCCTGATGGTGAGACCATGTGGTGTCTGCACTAATTCCTCCCTATGGTAGGATAGTGCTCTCTGTAGCGTTTTTCCCCCAGGGGGGAATAATGCTTACCCAGTGGCCCTTACGGTGCCGGGCGGCTTCTCGCTGTTAGAGAATCAAGGCCTCCGCCCGTGACGGCCAGTGGCAGGGGCTTCCCACCTTTTTCCAAAAAGCTCTGGGACCCCCTACCTCTCCACTGGACGATTACAATTTCACGCTAGCGCTCACGTCTGACTTGCCCAGGCCAGTCAGCGTCGCTCCGCTAGAGATTGTGACGCGGCACATCGCTGTGGCGTTTTCCATAGGAACCCCATCTGTCACAACGTCGAGAGACCGACAGAAAGGGATCGTCTTGGTTACGGATGTAACCTCAGTTCCCTGATGGAGGGAACGAGACGTTGTGTCCTTCTTGCCACAACGCTGGCTGCGTGCCGCAGCGGTCGAGGGATGCTCAGGCTCCTCAGACCAAAAGGTGAATGAATGCAGCACGCCGTCTCGCTTTTATACCCGGATATCCGGGGGCGGAGTCCGGCATGCAAATTTCATTCGCCAATTTCATTCGCCTTTTCTAAACTAGTCAGAAGTTGATAGGTTCTCAAGAGCGAACCCCATCTGTCGGCTCGACACAACGTCTCGTTCCCTCCATCAGGGAACTGAGGTTACATCCGTAACCAAGACGTTATACCGGCCCAGCCATCAGTTGAACACCACCTTACTATTCAGCTCGGATCCTCAATTATAACACCCACCAAGTCTGCGAGGAACCTGGGGGTGATGTTCGACGACCAGCTGAAATTCACCTCCCACATAGCAGCAACTTCTCTAACTTGCAGGTATGTGCTCTACAACATCAGGAAAACCAGGCCGTTCCTGTTGGAGCATGCCTCTCAGCTGCTTGTCCAAGGTCTGGTCATATCAAGACTGGACTACTGCAATTCTCTACTGGCTGGCCTTCCAACCAATGCAGTCAATCCCTTGCAAATGATCCAGAATGCAGCTGCATGTCTAGTTTTTAATCAGCCTAAAAGAACCCATGTAACACCCCTCCTGATTTCACCTCACTGGCTGCCAGTTGCCTCCCGCATCTCTGACACTGGCCTTCAGAATGATAATGGCAAATTCGCCCATCCACCTGTAGTGTATTTCGGTATTTCATTGCTGTTCTTTTGTTGCAAAAATTGCTTCTACAGTTTTTCCCCTACTTGTACATCGCTTTGGATAAAAGCGTCTGCTAAATGACTAAATGTAAATGTACTTATTCGGTTCCCCTTTGGTGGAATGAACTACCAGCCTCCATCCGAACTGCAGCATCCTTCACAAGTTTCAAAAAACAGCTCAAAACATACCTGTTCCGTATTTATTTGACCAACCAATAACTCTGTATGTCTGTCTGTCAAAACAAAAAGTTCATTCTCTCCTTTGCTTACTCCAGCTTTAATCCTCCTAGTAGCATGGCCTTGTAAACTAACGGTACTGTTTAGCGTGTTGACAAAATGTTTATATGCTCTCCTACTTTGGATAAAAGCATCTGCCAAATGAAGAAATGTAATGAATAAATGTTTGTGCAAATTGGCCCGAATGTGCATGCTCTCCAGCAGGGGCCCCCTGATCTCACAGAGTATAAGGATCTCTTTGACATATATAATTATCAAAATTCGACTGGACTCCTATGTGCACCCTGCAATATATGCTCCCAGGCGATAGCGAAAAATCACCTCGGTTGACACAGCCCCTTATTTCTGCTGTCTGATTGGCTGTGAAGATGAATCCATATTGAGTCAAAATGTCAAGAGCTTATCATCGTTATTGACATAAGTTTTGTCACGATTCGATATGATATTATAATCGGCCCAGCCCTAATTGACCCTTCGCAAAGCCTGCCCCCTTTCGCTATGTCCGACATCAGCCAAAGGGCTCCCACTACACTAAGAATATTTATCGTGAAATAATCATTTCTGGAGAAAAAATAACATGTAATTCCAGCCAAAAGCAATAACAATGTCTGCAATATGCATTTGAAGTATATATTTAGGATGTGAAAGCGACTTGGAATAAAGTAAACAAAATAAAGATCGAAACTCTAGCCTAACGTACTGTGCTTGCTGTAACAATTTAACGTCTGGATATCGTCATTGGTTTCTGACACGTTTAGGCAGCGAGTGAAACTGTGATTATGACCACACAGATAAAAATTTACCTACGATAAAATTCTGGCAGTGTTGATGAGATGCAGTCCTTCAGCGCGGATCATATGTCAGTCTATGAGGTAAAACTCCCGAAAGTCTTCTTGTATGAGTCTGTTTTAAGAAGTCTTTATTGTTGTATATTATGACAACTAAGATTCCACAGCGACATGACTTTTAGCTGGGATCATGTTCGTACAGTGTGAAGGCCAGCAACGACTGAGAAGGCCTTTTAAAACCGCATAATGTGCAGCAGATTAAACTCTATGCTTTAATTGTCAGACAAAATGGCCAGTAGCAACAGGGGGCGCATAATATCGATGTTGTGATTGGTCCGGTCGCCTGTCAATCAAACTCCACGCGAAGGGTCAATTACTACTAGTTATCATGGAATATAAAGTGTCATTGTTGTTTTCTTTTAATGTCCACTCCACATGAAGGGGAACAGTTTCATTTACACAGAGATTGGTATATATGTTAGTAAAATCTGTTAACTTTAGCAATCCTTGATGCATTTTATGCCAATAGTGACAGTTCAACAATGAGAAAAAAGCCCTTTTTGTGATTTTTTTTGCATGCCTTTAACTCAAAAATTGTGTTATGTTATGCAGAAGGAAGAAAACCAAATAGGTTTGAAATGACATGAAGGTGAGTAAATGATGGAAAGAATTATTTTGGGGTGAACTATATTATGATTAGGGATGTAACTATTACTGGTTAGTAATATGGCTGTCCAGCGTCAGCCAAAGTTAGCAACAGTATAACAGAGGCGCATTATGAAACTCTGGTTTTGTTCATTTATGTCAGGAGTGCAAAATAATGTTGTGATGGGTAAGTTACCCTGAAAAAGTAATTAAATACTAGTTACTAATTACATATTGAGTAGTGTAATTAGATTAATGTACAAATGACTCTCTCCTAAAAGTATGTAATTACTTATTACTAATTACTTTCTATATCCTATAATAACCTTGATTAGTTAAGTGATTCAAGGATAGACACAAAACGTCAAATAAATCGAATAAATTCAAATAAATAATATAAAACTACATAAAGTACTCTTATTCACTGACTAAAGCATTACACATAGGAGAAAGATAGATTAATGCATGCATTTTAAAGTTTGCTTTTAAAAGACTTTTAATTTTAATGTCAATTCCAGTATTGTATACTGTCACGTATAGCTGCAGGGAAAACAGGTGAGCGGATCCATGTGCAGTAAAGTTCTTTTAATCAATTCACAAAGTGAGTATAATCCACAATGAAACGAGGAACATGGCAGGGTGACACAAGGCGTAACAAACAACAACGATCGACCAAGCACAACTGAACAAAGGGGCAACATGCTGGTCATATAATTAGAATATCATCAAAAAGTTGATTTATTTCACTAATTCCATTCAAAAAGTGAAACTTGTATATTATATTCATTCATTACACACAGACTGATGTATTTATATATCAGCAGTCGTATATAGTTGTATATTCATAGCAGGAAGCATGAAGTGCTCTAAAACTTCCTGGTATATGGCTGCGTTGACCTTGGACCTCAGAAAACACAGTGGACCAACACCAGGAGATGACATGGCACCCCAAACCATCACTGACTGTGGAAACTTTACACTGGACCTCAAGCAACGTGGATTCTGTGCCTCTCCTCTCTTCCTCCAGACTCTGGGACCCTGATTTCCAAAGGACATGCAAAATTTACTTTCATCAGCGAACATAACTTTGGACCACTCAGCAGCAGTCCAGTCCTTTTTGTCTTTAGCCCAGGCGAGACGCTTCTGATCCGCTGCATCACAACTTTATGGAGTTGCGAGTTCATTTCAAGAGGACTTGCACCTGGCACACGCCAAAGCTACCAGTACCTGTGTTAAGGCCATGGTATCCTATTCTTAATTGGCCAGCAACTCGCCTGACCTTATTAGTGAAATAAATTTGGCACCAATTACAGCCTCTAGTCTTTTTGAGTATATGCTACAACTTGTCACACCTATTTTGGGCAGTTTCTCCCAGTCTTCTTGCAGGACCTCTCTAGCTCCATCAGGTTGGATGGGGAGCGTCGGTGCACAGCCATTTTCAGATCTCTCCAGAATGTTCAATCGGGTTCAAGTCTGGGCTGGCTGGGCACTCAAGACATTACAGAATTTACATTCACACTCCTTTGTTTCTTGGCCGTTGTTTTTCAACCTGCATTCTCATAGAATTGAATACTGCGATATACCGTTTACCCACGAACCTTAATCAATTAATCGCAGCATGGAAATTTGATACCGCACATGCCTAATTACACGTACACAGTATCCACAAATTTCTTTTTCTATAAATATAGACCAATATCCAATTATAATCTTTAGTAAAAACCCACCGCTACTAATAATCCATACTTGTGTCGAACCGACAGAATGGGGTTTGTCTTGAGAACCTATCATCTTCTGAGTATTTAGAAAAGGCCAATGAAAATTGGCGAATGAAATTTGCATGCCGGGCTCCTCCCCGGATGTCCGGGTATAAGAGGGAAGCCGGCGTGCTCATTCATTCACCTTTTGTTCTTCAGAGCCTACGCATCTGATGAGCTTCTCTACGATCTTGGTGATCATTCTTTCTGCTGGAATCTACGACGTGGACAGAGGACGGTCCCTTCCTGCAGTGACTCTCCCCTGGGCGTCTCGGCAGTTTTGGAGGTGTTCGAGCAAATTTCCTTTTCTAAAAGAGCAAATTTCTCCAGCGT
This sequence comes from Triplophysa rosa, assembly GCF_024868665.1. Lineage (NCBI taxonomy): Eukaryota > Metazoa > Chordata > Actinopteri > Cypriniformes > Nemacheilidae > Triplophysa > Triplophysa rosa. Next base: position 32,183 of record NW_026634368.1, read on the forward strand.
GGCTTGTCCCGCTGTTCTCATGGGTGCAAAACACTCATCGAGGAGGGGGACGGACACAATGCCTGCTTCCAGTTCGCTGGGGCAGACGTTGTGGATACGTCCTGCCCGCACTGCGGGCGGTGACGATTCAGACGTTGCGTAATGGGTGGCTGTGTTCCAACGGGGACTCCGCCACCACCTCGTTTGCTCCCCGTTCCGTGGCGGCAGGACTACGGCCCTGCCGTCCACTACGGCAAGCAGCGAGGGTGATATGAGGATTACTGTGAGCGATAATCCGCCAGCCACTGGCTCACGGACCGTTCGCACCTCGTCTCGCTCGTCTGACCGTTCCCCAGGAGACGGTCCGCCGTCTTATTCCTCAATCACGTATTCGGACACGATGCGTGTTGATGAGATATCTCTTGCAGCATCGGGGGGTGACGTACTGCCATCCAACTCCGACAATTCCACGGGCTCCCTCCCTCGGGGGGTCGAGCCCAGTAAGAAGCGGACATCGAAATGTCAGCCATGCTTTCCCGGGCCGCCGTGAGTGTTGGGTTGCAGTGGCCGCACTGCCTTTCCCGGCGCTCGCGGCTGGTTACATGGCACCTCGGGTTTGAGTGCGGCTCCAAGCCGCACCCGCCCCCAGTGCCGTGTTTACTGGAAGTGCATGAGGAACTTAGTAAGACCTGGAACGCCCCTTTCCGGCACATTTCACGTCAAACAAAGTTCAGTCACCCTCTCTTCCCTCGAGGTTGAGGCAGCTGGAGGATACATTGTTGTCCGTGGTGCTCATGCCTGTAGGCGGCGGCCACCTGGGGGGGGGGGCTCGACCTAGACTCCCGTCCAAGGCATGTGGTGTCTTGGCATCTCTGGTGTCGAGAGCTTACATTGCGGCGGACCAAGCTGCCTCCTCTCTCCACGTTTTGGCTCCTGCCAGGCCAGGGCGTTGAGAGAGCTCCACGAGGGTAAGACCGACCCAGCGCGTATGCAGGAACTCCGCGCCGCCACTGACCTCGCTCTACGGGCGACCAAGGTGACCACGCGGGCCCTGGGTCAGACGATGTCCACACTTGTGGTCCATGAGAAACTCCTCTGGCCGATCCTTGCGCAGATGAGTAACGCTGAGAAGGTCCGCTTTCTCGACGCACCCGTCTCGCAAGGGGGGGGGCTGGTTGGTGTTACTGTCGAGCCGCGGTGGCCCTGCTCACCCCCTGCCCATCGGGGGGGGCGCGAGAGCCGCACTCGGCCTCCCCCGGAGGGTTCTCGACAGTAAAGAAGCAGTCCTCCGTGCCGCGACTCGGCCGTCGAGTCCCATGCACTGTCTGCTTCCTGGCAGCCCTGGTCCTCTTCGACGCCCCCCAGCTCTGGCGGCCCCCACTCAGGCGGCCCCCCGTGGAGGAGACAGTGAAGAGGAGACCATCGCCCCATCAGCAGCCGCGGTGAAGCGGCCCTCATGGGAAGACCTCAGGGGGATCGAGGCTACCATTGGGCCCGACCCTAGCCACATCGCTGGGAAGTCGGATAGGGACGGATCCTGCCCCGTGTCTTCATCTGCTGGCCCCCACTTACTCTCTAAGGAGAGTTTCCTCTCTCTCTGAGTTATCACAGCCGCTCCCACCCTCTGCACGACGGTGAACGGCAAACTCGACGTTGCGTCATGGCGAAGCGCAATGTCGAGTATAAGCACCAGCCCTCAGCACTCTCAGTCAGACAGTGCGTTGAGCTGCGCAGTCGCTATTCAGGAAAAACAGCAGAGCCGATCTCCTCCCCGGGGGACCTCCCCCGGCAAGGAATCCGTACTGCTAGCCATCGAACCACCCCCCCCGGGGGGACGATGAAAAAGATCGTGCCTTTAGTCCCCGTCTCATTTCTGGGAGCCTGTCCGGCTTCCCAGACTGTCAGGCTGGCTAGGGAAGACGATCTGTCTCAGCTACGCGATCCAGTCGCCTCACGCCCTCCAAGTTCAGCATCCGATATACCTCAGTCAGAGGCTAGGATGTTCCCGTACTTCGGGCCGAGGCCGCCACCCTTCTGGTGAAGGGAGTGATCGATCCCGTCTCACCAGCCGAGATGTTCAGCGGGTTTTACAGCCTGTACTTCATTGTCCCCAAGAAAGGCGGGGGGTTGCGCCCTATCTTGGGTCTGTGTGTTTTGAACAGGCACCTACTCAGTAGCTGCCTTTCAGGTTGATCACGCAGAAGCGCATCCTGACGTCCGTCAGGTGTCAGGACTGGTTCATGGCAATCGACCTGAAGGATGCATACTTCATGTCTCGTTCCTCCCTCGACATCGGCCGTTCCGACGGTTCGTGTTCGAGGGACGGGCATATCAGTACAGGGTCCTCCCCTTCGGTCTGTCCCTGTCTCCACGAGTCTTTACGAAGGTCGTGGAAGCCGCCCTCCTTCCCCTTAGGGAAGGAGGTGTGCGGGTACTAAACTATCTCGACGACTGGCTCAGTTTGGCGCACTCTCGAGATTTGTTGTGTACACACAGGGACCTGGTGCTCCGGCACCTAGATCGGTGGGGCTACAGGTCAACTGAGAAGCGCAAGCTCTCCCCGGTGCAGAGCGTCCTCTTTCTCGGTAGGGAACTCGACTCTGTCCTCATGAGCGGCCCTGCTCACCCCCCGCGGGGGGCGCAAGACCCGCGACGAGGAAGCCCGCACCCACGCGACCTCCCAGAGGCAGTGCGACTGACTACAGAGCGCACCCGATCAGTGTTGAACTGCCTGAAGCTTTCAGACAGTCAGCGGTCCCCCTGAAACAATTTCAGAGGCTCCTGGGATACATGGCATCCTCGGCGGGGGTGGTCCCCCTCGGGTCGATGCACATACGACCGCTCCAACACTGGCTACAGAGTCAAGTTCCTTGGAGAGCGTGGCACACCAGCAGCAGGCATATGGTCATCACGCTTTTCTGCTGACACACCCTAACCCCCTGGTCTCCCATGACCTTCTTGCGGACAGGGGTCCCCTTAGGGATACCTCCCTGTAGGGTTGGGGTGCCGTGTGCAATGGGCACGCAGTGTTGGGGCGGTGTTTGGTTGGCATTTCAACTGCCTAAAGTTGTTGGTTGTGCTACTTGCATTGAGGAGGCTACTACCTCTCATGCAGGGCAAGCACGTGCTGGTCCGGTCGGACAGCACAGCTGCTGTGGCGTATATCATTGGATTCGCTCACGGCAGCTAAACATGACTCGCCCGGCGCCTCCTCCTCTGGAGTCAGCAGGTGATCAGTTCCCTGCGAGCCACACACATCCCAGGCGTCCTGAACCAGACAGCCGATGCGCTCTCTCGTCAGTCGACGCCTCGCGGAGAGTGGCGACTCCATCCCCGCGCAGCCGGCTCATTTGGGAGCAGTTCGGCCAGGCACAGGTGGTCCTGTTGCCTCCCCGGACTCCACCCATTGTCCGCTTTGGTACTCCCTGTCCGAGGCAACCCTTGGCACGGATGCCCTTGCGCACAGCTGGCCGCGGGACAAGCGGAAGTACGCTTCCCCCCAGTGAGCCTCATTGCACAGGTCCTGTGCAAGGCCAGGGAAGAGGAGCATCAAGTGGTACTAGTTACGCCCCTTTGGCCTAACCAGGACTTGGTTCTCGGAGCTGAGGCTCTGACAACAACTCCCCCCTGGCCGCTCCCCCTGGCGGACAGCTTCCCCAGGGGAAGGGGCACGTTACGGCATCCCAGGCAAAACCTGGTCTCCATGTCTGGACGGGACGAGGAGATCCTGAGTGACCCACCCCCGGTCCGGTTGGGACGTCACTCAGGCTAGGGCTTCGGCCACTGGGCGGCTATACGCCCATAGGTGGCGCCTCTTCTCGTCCTGGTGCTCTTCTCGGCGAGAAGACCCGCGGAGTTGCTCGGTCGGGTACGAGCTGTCCCGTCCTCAAGAGAGACGGGGGAGTAACCTCTCCCCCTCCACACTGGGAATGTATGTAGCCGCTACGGCCGCTCATCATGACCCAAGTGCTGGGTAGCCTCTGGGACAGCACGACCTGGTCATTAGGTTCCTAAGGGGCGCGAGAGGGTGACCACCTTACCCGCGCTCCGTACCCTCTTGCGACCTAGGTGGCGGGCCTCAAGAGGCCCCGCCCCCTTCGAGCCTCTCGGGGTTGCCGCTCTTTCTCAGTCTTGATAAAGACGGCTTTCCGCATGGCGCTCACCTCCAAGAGGGTAGGGGATCTGCAAGCACCCTCCGTGTCCACAGATTGCCTAGAACTCGGGGCCGGGATTCTCACGTTATCTTGAGACCCCGCCCCGGCTACGTGCCCAAGGTTCCCACCACTCTCCCGAGAGACCAGGTGGTGAACCTGCAGGCGCTCCCCACCGGGGAGGAAGACCCAACCTATCCGTGTTGTGTCCAGTACGCGCACGGCGCCTCTACTTGGACCGCACGCAGAGCCCAGAAGCTCTGAGCAGCTCTTTGTCTGTTTCGGAGGTCAGCAGAAGGGAGGGCTGTCTCCAAACAGAGGCTGGCGCACTGGATCGTGGATGCCCTCGTTAGGGCATACCGATCTCATTTCGCCCCTGCCCGTTGGGAGTGAGGCACACCCCTCATGGGCACTGGCTCAGGGCGCCTCTCTGGCAGACATCTGCAGAGCTGCGGGTTGGGCTATGCCCAACAACTCCGTGAGGTTCTAATACCTACGCGCGGAACCGGTGTCAGCCCGCATCCTGGCAAGGTGTGGGACCGGCAGCCGGTAGGGCGTACGCCTGCGGAAGCCCTTCCCCCTCCGGGGGGAGCAGTGGCGATCCCGCCTCACTTCTTTCCCCTCGGGTAAAGAACAGGCATTCCATCCATCACTAAGCACCCTTCCAGGGGACAGGCTGGGCAGAGCAGCCCTGCCCCCTTAGGCCGGGGAACAGTTGAGTTATCTCCCACATAGCTCTAACCGGACCTAGTGCTCCAGACGTGGTAACCCCCCCTCCGTGGGCTGTTCCGTCTGATGTATCCTCATGAATGGTTCCCACCTTGGCAACCCATGACCTCCCCAGGTGGACTCCCACCTTGCGGTTAACTCCTGCAGTCCGCACATTCCTCCCATGAGTTCTCCCCTGATGGTGAGACCATGTGGTGTCTCCACTAATTCCTCCCTACGGTAGGTAGTGGCCTCTGCAGCGTTTTTCCCCCCCAGGGGGGAATAATGCTTACCCAGTGGCCCGTACGGTGCCGGGCGGCTTCTCGCCATTTAGAGAATCAGGCCTCCGCCCGTGACGGCCGGCGTTAGGGGGCTTCCCAACTTTTTGTGGAAAGCTCTGGGTCCCCCTTCCTCTCCACTGGAAGGTCATAATTTCGCGTTAGCGTGTTCGTCTGACTCGCCCAGGCCAGTCAACGTCGCTCCGCAGAGATTGTGACGCGGCTCAGTGCTGTGGCGTTTTCCATAGGAACCCCATTCTGTCGGTTCGACACAACGTCGAGAGACCGACAGAAAGGGAACGTCTTGGTTACGGATGTAACCTCGGTTCCCTGATGGAGGGAACGAGACGTTGTGTCCCTCATGCCACAACACTGGCCGCCCACCCCAGCGGTCGGGGGAGGATGCTTTAGGCTCCTCAGACCAAAGGTGAATGAATGAGCACGCCGGCTTCCCTCTTATACCCGGACATCTGGGGAGGAGCCCGGCACGCAAATTTCATTCGCCAATTTTCATTGGCCTTTTCTAAATACTCAGAAGATGATAGGTTCTCAAGACAAACCCCATTCTGTCGGTTCGACACAACGTCTCGTTCCCTCCATCAGGGAACTGAGGTTACATCCGTAACCAAGACGTTTATGTTTGTAGTTAAATTATGGTAATACAAATGGTAGTAAATCCAACAAACACATGGCTTCTACACTTTACTATTTACAAGAACCTTACTACTTACTGGTAAATTGCTGCTAAAACTGGTAAAGGGAATTTACAAAATAAAAGAACACTGCTCATAAATACATATAGGCCTAGGGGGCTAATGAGGATAATTAGGCTAAATGATCATACAGGATTATATCTAAACTAAACATATGTGTGCTAAACATACAAAGCTCTTAAAGGAGTTGCTCACTGCAAAATTTGCCCCCATTGACTTTCATAGTAGGAATAAAAATTACTATGGAAAGTCAATGGGGGCAAATTTTGAAGTGAACTAACTACTCCTTTAATACAACTGATACTGTGAGCTACTCAGTGTATTCAGTAGGTTGCTTCAGAGGCATAAGGTATACGACAATAAAACAATGCACCACTGACAAAGGAAATTTACTTTTAATACTTGAGTACTTTTAAAATCACGTACTTCTGTACTTTTACTCAAGTAATAATCTGTCTTTACAACTTTTACTTGTAGTGGAGTAATATTTGACCAGTAGTATCTGTACTTTCACTCAAGTAAGGAAGTTGTGTACTTCGTCCACCTCTGGTCATAGCCAGGCGTTTTCTACATTATTGGCAGCAGTTCATTCAGTTTGTCCTGTTATTCACGACTTTTATGACACACTATGGAAAATTACAGAGGGTATACGCTGTATACCCATGCATACCCTGCACTACACAAGTGGGTATACGCAATGGTTACGCTGTATACCTGTGTATACCCTTGAACACACCACTGAATACACCCAGTACCATCTGAGCCTGATATTTTAAGCAGTTTAAATTGTGCTGTGGCCTAGAATAAGGGCTAATCAGGGCTCTAGACTAACTTTTTGCACTGGTTGCACTTGTGCGCCTAACTTTTTTTCTTAGGTGCACCAGCACAAAAGTTAGGTGCACCCAAATTTAGTATAATGTTACTATTTGCACCTCAGTATTGTTGTGCATAAAACATTATGCAATAATAACAGAGTGTAAATCACTATTTATAAAAATTATAATTATGGCAACTTATTGAGATATTAAAGCCCTACACCTACCCCTAAACTTACCCTAACCTAACCTTTATGAATAAAAGTGAATTTTAAGTCTTAAATTAATTCTATTGAAAACAAATGTCTTTATGATCTGTAAAGTAATAGAAAAAGGTTAAAGAGCGTTTTGAGCAAGAGGTGGAATTGAACCCCGCTCCCATTCCAAGCATACAGACTTTACACCTTAATGGTAATACAACTGACTTTCTGCATTCCAGTATTAGAGTTCTACTATATAAGCAAACATATTCAGGGCTCTAGACTAACTTTTTGCACTGGTTGCACTGGTGCCACAAAAGTTAGGTGCACCCAAATTTTCGACCGCATCGCATTTAACACCGCAGTTCTACTAGTTCACTTTTTTTAAAATCGCTGTCCATATAGGCAAAATTGACTTGTAAATGATTAACTAACAATCTAGTCAACATAAAGTTCTTTATTTGAAGCACAATTCTACAAGAAAGGTAACTTACTGAAAAAGAGTTGGTGCTTAAAGTGCTTCACTGAACTGAAACTTAAAACATCTCAAGATAAATGGACTCAAGATTCGGACGGATCAGGCCTTAACTTAACATTATTCATGAAAAAGTTGTCAATCGTTCTTTTCATCTTCTCTCATCATCCGCGGCTACATCCACTCTGTTTAACTGACGAGCCTATAGGCTCCTCACCGCTCTGTCTGACTGCAGCACACGCATTTTCACATGTACACACAAGAGGTTGCGCTAGACTTTTTTATTGTCCGTTAATTTGACTGACAGGCTCGTAAAAAATCTGTCATAATCTATATTACCAGTCACTATGGTGCAAGGTGGCTTTAGGTGGTAATTAGTATGTTCGTGAAATCATCACGCTGTACTTGCATCTCGGAACTTGTTGTATTTTAATAGAACTGAATGCCCAATAAAGCCGTTGTTGTTTATGTTAATTTATATATTTAATGTTTTAATGTTTATGTTCATATGTGATTCGATCTAGGAAAACCTAACACATGGTGCAAATTTATATATTACAGTTTTTGATACCATATTCAAGCCCTTTCCAAATCAGTTTTTATTTTGCTCATACCTTGTGTATGTAACAAAAGTTATGGCTGAGGTCGGATGACGCGCTATGATTTTCAGGAACGAAATTTGGAGGAAAACAGGTTTAAAGTTAAGTGATGAAAATAAAAGCACAACAGTCCAGTATCACAAGTAAAAGTCACTTTACAGTGGTAAAAGCCTTACTCTAATAACAATTTAATAAAAAAACATTTCCCAGTGTTGAAGTCTGTAAAATACTGTACAAAACCGTTTGAATAAAACGAAAGTAAGGAAAATGGAGCGAGCACACTTAAACAACGAGAGCTCTGCCATTATAACTACACAAGGAAACTAGCAAACATTACGGACAACAACTAATAAGCAGTGAAGCAAGTTTTACGTTGTTTATCATGTGCATAGTGTCTGGACTTCTGATCATCCCTTGTATGTTTTGCGATCGGATAACTCCCGGTGCTGCAGACGAGGAGCTCTGTCATCTCACGAAAACATTGTTTAAAAAAACTTTGCATGCCATAGTTTACACAGGACTGGCGGGAAATGTGCATTGATACTCTTTCATTCTTCATGTTATGTGGTTTACTTTGATAGGTGTCCCAGTGCGACATCCGACGGGTTTTCCCTGATCGCATCACATATGTCTAGTCGGTAACAATGACAGGTGAAAACACGCACGTCCCTTCGCGAGCATATCACACTCTAATAGAGGGAAACGGGGAGTTACAAATTGCCCTCAATTTTCGGTTAACGCGACCTCTGGTACACACACGTACAGGAAAATCTGGACCACGGCCAATCAGAGGGGGGTCCGCCCTTCACTATCTCTGATTGGTTTAGACCACGATATGGGCCTAATGTGTGTCTGTTGTTGAATCACAGGGAGACTTTCAGAGTCGCGGAGACTTTTTTTCTCCCTCGAACGGCTGGTCGCACCGGTGCGACCTCAGATTTTTCTTAGTCGCACCATTGAGAAATAAGGTCGCATGTGCGACCAAATTGGTTGCACTCTAGAGCCCTGCTAATGGTGTCTGTAAGTTGAGAAGGTAATTGTTGCAAGCTGAACGACTGATTACTATTAATAACATATTTGCACAATATCCGTAATTTTACTGTGTTTGCTGGGAAAATGCTAGTGAAACTTTTTGTCTTTTCATACTGAAGCTGCAACTAGGGTTGTATAATACATAATAATGCAATGTAAGTTGCTTTGGATAAAAGTGTCTGCCAAATGCATAGATGTAAATGTATATGATATGTACCTCAGATTTTTTTTAGTCGCACCATTGAGAAATAAGGCCGCACTCTAGAGCCCTGTCCCTTGTATGTTTTGCGATCGGATAACTCCAGGTGCTGCAGACGGGGAGCTCTGTCATCTCACGAAAACATTGTATAAAAAACTTTGCATGCCATAGTTTACACAGGACTGGCGGGAAAATGATGGACGGACCGGTGCGACCAGCCGCTCGAGGGAGAAAATGTCAGGGACTGGCGTGGAAGAACCCAATTGCAGGCAGGCAATGACGGGGTTAACAAACAAGACTTTATTTATAACAAAAACAGAAACCAAAACACCCACGAGGGGGTAAACTAAAAGGTAACAAAATAATAAACGACACAACAGGACCTAGGCTAACTAACACTAAACTAGACAATACTTGACAAAGGCTAAACTAAACACTAAGACAGGGGATTCACACGGCACACCAGAACACAGGACACAGCGAACATGGAGCACATGGAGCGTAAGGAAGACATCAATACGGTAAGCACAACAAACGTACACAGTGCAATCCACGAGCAATGAGACAATGAAACAAGAGGGCATTAAATAGGTAAGACAAACGAAGGATAACGAGCGAGGGCAGGTGTGAAACATAAGACACGGCAGGGAGACAACACAGGAAACGAGAGGGGCGGGGCCAATGACGAGACACTGGAGAGAACGCATATGATTGTCAAAAGGACAATAATATGTTTCTCTCCACACATAACCAAAGACTTTGTCAAGGCTCTGCTACAGGACCAAGAAAAACATGACTAAATGAAGCAGAGCCATGACAGAAAAGAAGTCTCCGCGACTCTGAAAGTCTTCCTGACCTGTGATTCAACAACAGACACACATTAGGCCCATATCGTGGTCTAAACCAATCAGAGATAGTGAAGGGCGGACCCCCCTCTGATTGGCCATGGTCCAGATTTTCCTGTATGTGTGTGTACCAGAGGTCTCTGTCATTGACAGATTTTTTTTACCAGTGACGGAAAAATCTGAAGTCCGTCCGTCATTTTGACGGATTACAATGAGGGCAATTTGTAACTCCATGTTTGCCTTCATTAGAGCATGATATGCTCGCGAAGGAACGTGCGTGTTTTCACCTGTCATTGTTACTGACTAGGCATATTTGATGATGATCTTGAGATGTTTTAAGTTTAAATTTCAGTTCAGTGAAGCACTTTAAGCACAAACACTTTTTCAGTAAGTTACCTTTCTTGTAGAATTGTGCTTCAAATAAAGAACTTTATGTTGACCAGATTGTTAGTTAATCATTTACAAGTCAATTTTGCCTATATGGACAGCGATTTAAAAAAAAGTTAACTGGTAAAACTGCGGTGTTAATTGCGATGCGGTCGAAAATTTGGGTGCACCTAACCTTTGTGCTGGTGCACCTAAGAAAATAAAGTTAGGCGCACCAGTGCAACCAGTGCAAAAAGTAAGTCTAGATCCCTGAATACATGGATTAAAGTTCTCCGTCGCTACGACGGATTTCCGTTAATTGCAGCGAGTCTACAACGGATTTTCGTCAATTGCAGGGTTCTCGCCTGTCCTTAATGTCATAAATTCACTTTTCATGATTTTAACCCTTTGACGCGTATGATCACACCGGTGTGATTAGAACATTAAACGCTTTGACTGGCACTGAGCCAGAGACCGACTCAATCCTGCTACCTATCACAACCAGGGCTCGAGAGAAGAGAGAATTTTACTTGCCTGACCGGACAAGTAACTTGAAAAAAATAACACTGTGCGACATAGAATAATAAGAATATGTGCATTAGACAGAGCTATGTGCTTGTGTGAAGTTCGTTTGTCGTTGTGCTTGTTTGTGTGTGACATTAATCAATAGCGGTCCGTGTAACGCCTTTGCAGTTCTTTTTTCAATTTTCACCATCAAAATTAATCAAATGAAAATTGGTTTCAAACTTTCATTTTCAATTTTCATGGGTACTTCACAAATGGATAATTGTCTGTCAGTTTCATTTTCAATTATATGTGTTTGGGTAATTGCTTCAGAATTTCAGATTTTCGAACAAACACAAAAATGACTTGTTTTTCTAATTTTACATTTATGTGCTTGCGCTTGCAGCTGGATCGTATATTACGTACGGTGGCGTATTGCTGCCACATACATTTTATTTTTCCACCCAATTATGTCATAATAACGAGCTCATATGTCGTTAAAACAATATATTTTCTCGTTTTGACGGGATGATACAAGTGTAACTTTGGTTTGAGAAGTGGGGGGGACACAAAATGGGGGGAAATGTTTTTGATTTGAATCCTATCACAAATTCAAAATACCTATATTTTGCGTTGTTTTTGATTGTTTAAATTGATTAAATGTTTTTATTGTGTAGCAAAAGTGGATGTTCATGAAGGGGGAAATGCGAGTATTGACTGAGAAACGGAGGAAAACTGGGCTTGTAAACCTGAATCTGCGGTCGGGAGACGAGCATGACTTTCTAAAATGCTTAACGAGGTTTAACGTACAGTTGTCATGTCAAGGCTTGTCATAAACACTAACTTCTGTTAAAAGAACGAGTCCTTATTAAACAAAAAAAGTAATAAATCACGCGTTGCGCGTTTCTTCCCCACAGAAGTCCATTATAAGGAAACAGCTTAACATAGCCTACCGAAACAACGACCATGTAAAAACAGGTTTCTATTCAATTCATATCAAAACCACGTGACTGAAAACAATCTTTCAGTGATTTTTTTAGAGTGTGCACGCGACGTGCGCATCGACACAGGCAGACTTTCTTTGTCCTGCTCGTTCCTAGTAGGCTACATCTCCGTGGCGATGACGGCGTGTGGTTAAAAAAATCATTACAAACACATTTGAAAGTGAGGGGGACACGAACAGGATTTTGAAAAGTGAGTGGGACATGTCCCCCCTGTCCCCAGTGGAAATGACGTCCCTGGGATAATATGGCATTTAAATGATATATTTTCTTGTTATAAAGGGATAATATGACGTCTCACAATAATTAGGCTACACATTAACCGTGAAAGCGGCATGTTTTCTAGATGGACATTCTACCAACCGACGGATCACACTTTCATATGAATCAAGCGCACTCCACTCACTCATTGTCCAGACAATGTGGTTAACGTGCAAAGGTAACGGTGATCTGATATAAACTGTAGTACGCACTGTAAACCCCTACCACCGGCGATATGGTACGATCCAGCTGCAAGCGCAAGCACATAAATGTAAAATTAGATAAAATTAAAATTTTTAAAAATACAATTATTTTTGTGTTTGTTCGAAAATCTGAAATTCTGAAGCAATTACTCAAACACGTATAATTGAAAATGAAACTGAGAGACAATTATCCATTTGTGAAGTGGCCATGAAAATTGAAAATGAAAGTTTGAAACCAATTTTCATTTGATTAATTTTGATGGTAAAAATTGAGCAAAGAACTGCAAAGCATTACATGGACCCTCGCCGACACTGAATCCTGTTATTTAATTGTGTCATGTGTCTGAGGGAATGAAGTGCACAATTTAACATACTACACAAGTGTTGGTCTAGGATTTGTCTGCGTCTGCACTATATGAGGATATGAACACATGAACTTCATCTCCATAGTTGCTAAGAGTTTATTTTACCAGCATTGTACTGTTTGAGTGAAGCTATCGTCAAAAATATATTAACTCGGGCGCCGTCTTTCCGACAAGTTGTCAAAATAAAAGTCCCGTTAAACTGAACACTCAGACGAAAAAATACTGTAGTGTACTATAGTATGTGCTATGGAAGATTGTAGTACCCTTGTAGTAAATTGATAAACTAGAGTAAATGCATAGTATACTATAATAACGTTAAAAAACACTAGTATCTAGGAATTTTACTGCAGTTTACTATAGTAAATACTGTAATATACTACAGTAATTAATGTGGACAAATATACCACTATTGTATAGTAAAATATTAAAAACACAGTAACGTTACTTAGAAATATTAAATCAAATTTAGGTAAAAAAAAAGATAATAGGCCTTAATTTATCCATCTGTATGTAACATTAATGTCATTTGTCAGTTACCTGCCTATTCATGTGATGAACTGCACTTGCACATTTTTTAATGATGACAACAGACGTTTTATACTTGTGCTACAACTACTGTTGTAGTACTCGAGACCGGTCTCAACCATTTTGTGATGGTCTTGTCTCGGTCTCAACAGTATTTGGTCTCGGTCTTGTCTTGGTCTCAGATTTAGTGGTCTCTGTTTTTTTTTAACTGGGAATTACAGTAAAATTCTGGTGCATTGTCTGATTTAAGTGTTAACATTATTAATGTGATTGGATGTAAAACTTTAATGCCCGGTTTCACACACAAGGCTTAAGACTATAGTCCCAGACTAAAATAAAAGTTTGATCTGTCTTAACTGTAAATAAATATCCCTGACATATCTTAAAATATGTCGTTGCCATTGTTTCGTCTCAAGATGCACACCAGCAGTATTTTTATCCAAGGCATTTTAATAAAAGTGACTTAAATATCCTAATTTAACTAAGGCATAGTCCTGGCTTAAGTTAAGCCTTGATTGTTGTGCCAGATGAATGTGGGAATGTCCTACAAGAAATTTGTCAACAAAATGAATACAAAGGTCCACAATATCCTAGATGTGATTGCAAAAAAGGTTCTTGTATTAGATCTTGTTTCTTTATATTATAAAGTCTGACGTGATCTGAAAACGTGATATTTTGCTACTGAATAATAGATAAGAACGCTTAGAACACATGATTCTGTAATTATGACTTTTTAATGTAGATCTTTTAGAATTTTAGAGAGTACTAGTCTTTGTCTTGACTCGGCCTGCCTTGGCCTTGTCTTGGTCTCGGCCATACAACATCTTGGTCATGTTTTGTTCTCGACACCCTCTGGTCTTGGTCTTGTCTTGGTCTCGGTTTAGGTGTCTCGACTGCAACAATAGCTACGACTGTTTGGCCTGTGCTACAAAACTTCTGTAACACCAGTGCTATGTAAAAGTTAACGTACAGCCCTGCCACTAATAATATTTACTGCTTGCCTTTGTTCTATAGCAATCACGGAGAGTATAACCAACTTCAGACACTAGTTAAAACGCTTAGAAGCAAACTTGAGCACTCGGAATCCGAAACAATTATACTGACACTTCATACAAAGTTTTTTTTATGTTCGTACAAGTAGGCTAATTTTTGTACTTGGACAAGTGAATGACAAATGTACTTGTCCGAAGGACAACCACATGACAACGCTTAATGTCAAGCCCCGAAAAACATGTCCTGAAGTTTTGTAGATGGTTGATTATTTGTCAATGTACAGTAAGTATAATGTTTTCATAGATTAAAAATAGCTTTTAAAATACGCAAACTGGCAATATGAAAGTGATTTAAAACATCTCCCCTTAAAACACTATATTGGTCTTGACTATTTAAATAAAGTGTCGGTTAAAGGAATTTGACTTGGCCTTATAAGAAATTCAGTCAGAAGACATTTTTTCACTTTAATCCATGGGTGCACTCACAAATGTGCAAGTTGCCCACACACACCCCCATACCATCACAGATGCTGGCTTTTAAACTTTGCGCTAATAACAATCTGGATGGTCATTTTCCTCTTTAGCCCGGAGGGCACTACGTCCATGATTTCCAAAAACAATTTGAAATGTGGACTCATCAGACCATAGCACACTTTGTCACTTTGCATCAGTCCATCTTACATGAGCACGGGCTCTGAGAAACAGGTGGCGTTTCTGGGTGTTGTTGATGTATGGCTTTCGCTTTGCAAGGTAGAGTTTTAACTTGCACTTGTAAATGTTGCGACAAACTGTTTTAACTAACAATGGCTTTCCAAAGTATTCCTGAACCCACATGGTAATATCCTTTACAGAATGATGTCTGTTTTTAATGCAGTGCCGCCCGAGGGATCGAAGGTCATAGATAGGGCTGAAACGATTCCTCGAGTAACTCGAGTTATTCGAATACAAAAAATCATCGAGGCAATTTTTGCTGCCTCGAAGCCTCGTTTAATCCATTTAACTACAGTACACACGGAGCACTGCGTTTCCCCACGGACCGTTATTACTGACGCACAGCCCGCTAAACTCTATTCATGTTACAGTCTCATGCATTCACCGTGAGACACACGCATTTTAGTATGTTCACACGCTCACACGTGTTTCTCATGCTGATAAATAACTGATAGCTTATAGGGCTGTGACGGTTGCCGTAACAACCGCACCACCGCGGTGGTAAAGTGCCATGACGGTGAACTGCCACCGGCGGTAGTGCACGTCACTCTGACAAATATAGGTGTAATAAATATGAGAGTTGCGATAACGATTGCTAGTTGTAGCCTTTCAGTTGTGGATGGTTTTATTTAAAAGATTTTAAATTAACAGAAATTATTGGCATACGTTTCCGTTGGTGCGTTCGAGCGCAGGCCTGCACGGCAAAACCCAGGTTATTCTGCGGCTTTTGCAATGGATCTTGTTGAGAAATGAACAGATACGTAAAATCAAAACTGGCTATGACCCGCTTGCTTAGTGTCGGAGCGCGCGCAGGTTTTGCCGCGGTTGCGGAGAGACATCTCTTCATTTGCGCTCCTGTGCACATCTTCTGAACGCGCATTTAGTGCAGCTGTACACATTTTAATCTGGACAATGTCAACAAGTAAGTTTCACATCAACGAGTCGGAAAAAGTAAAGTATTTATGGCAATCTGAATAGGAAAGCCAATGTAGGTTTAAACAGTTTGTTTCAAATGGAATTGTTAAGGACTGTAAGGGTTAATACGCCACTGACTGAAGTTACTGCAACAAGAGCTTTTTTATTTAGTATTTAGCTTTCTTATATCATTTAAGTTTTCATTATTTACTGATGTTTATTTCAATGTTTTATATGCTGTAGCGTGCCGTTTCACTGATGGATTTGCGCGTTAAACATTGACGGATGTTTCATCCTCATTTATTTCAGATATCATATTTCAATTATTTAACAATTTCAAGTATTTAAATAAGGTCTATATTTCTCTTCCACTCGTCATGTGGTTGCTACACGCAAATATAATAATATAAATATTATTTATATAAATAATATATATTTCTCAACCACCGCACCATCTATTACCACCGCAGTGGTAAAAAACTGCCACCGTCACAGCCCTAATAGCTTATTGAAATGGTGAACTGATATTTTACTTAGTTTTAGTCTATTTTACGAGTGAAACTTGTTTTCCGGCTGCATTGAGTCCATCAAACTAGATGCGGACTAGTGGACACCGAATCCTGTTATTTACACATGTCATCTGTCTGTTCTGCGTGTCTGAGTGAATGAACTGCACAGTTTAACGTGCTACACGCGTGATGCTCATGAATTTGTCTGCGTCTGCGCTGAATGAGGACATGAACTTCACCTCCAGAGTTGCGCTGAGAGTTTATTTCACAAACATGTTATTGTTTGAGTGAAGAAACAGACATACTAAAAAATAAGCGTCTTCTGACAACCTGCCAAAATAAAAGTCATAGGCTATTGTTTGAAATTATCATTTCCATTTTTATTCATGTTTCTTATTTATATATTTGTATTATATTGCATTTTGAATTTAATATGGCAATGGAATGTACTAAATGGGTTTAGTTTTCACAGATATCAATGTATGCTATTTCAGCAATAAAAACTAATTGTTCTAAAAAGGAAACAAATTAGTTGTTTTACTCATTTTAAGAGACCTGTCTTATTTTCTCTTGTATAATTAGTATTGCTGTTTAATAAAGAAAAAGTACTTATTATCCGAATACCCGATTAATCGATGGAAAAATCAGTAGAATACTCGATTAGTAAAAGAATCGATAGCTGCAGCCCTAGTCATAGACATTCAGTGTTGTTTTACGGCCTTGTCGCTCACGTACAGAGACTTCTCCGTATTCTTGGAATCTTTTGATGATATTATGGAGTGTAGATGATGAAGTACCTAAATTCCTTTCAACCTTAGGTTGAGAAACGTTGTTCTTAAACTGTTGGACTATTTGCTCACGCAGTTGTTCACAAAGTGGTGAACCGTGTCCCATCCTTGCTTGTGAATGACTGAGCCTTTTATTATGCTCCTTTTATACCAATACCTAATTTGTTCACCTGTGGAATGTACCAAAAAGGTATTTTTTGTCTTTTTTCAGTCTTTCAGTCTTTTGTTGCCCCTGTCCCAGCTCTTTTGAAATGTGTTGCAGGGATCAAATTAAAAATAAGGGAATAGTTTCAAAAAACAATAAAGTTTATCAGTTTGAACATTAAATATGTTGTCTTTGTGGTGTATTCAATTAAATATGGGTCAAAAAGGATTTGCAAGTCATCGTAATCAGTTTTAATTTATGTTTTATAAAATGTCCCAACCTCATTGGAATTGGGGTTTGTATATCTTTGTATATCTTAATTTTCTAAATAATCCACTGTTCTGCACTGACACGGCAAAAAACAAGGTGGTTTACTGCGCCACCTTGTGGCTATTCACCAAATTCAGTACACTTGATTTCACAAACACATGACTGTACTTATTCTCATAATGGAAATCCATTCAGATTACACATCATTAGATGTTACATAATGACTAACTGCTGGCTGCGGAATAAAAAAATATGAAATGAAAATGAAAGTGAGAGAAAATGAGAGAAAATTAAAAATATGAATACCTAAAGGGAGTCAAAGATGTAATGACTTGGTTCAATGATTCAGGGTAAATATAATTTTGTTTAAAGCCCTTGTGGTTCTAGGGTCATTAAAAGACATACAAATCAGATTTGCTTAAAGCGGCAGTCCGTAGGATTGGCCTGTTTGTCACCATCTCAGTTTGTAATTGCTACTGCAGGTGATGTGCGGAGATATTTCTTTACTTGAGTTGTGATTCGGCACTGCGCGGATGAGTCTGTTGTTTTGAGTCGTGGCCTGTGACAGTGCAGCGGTGAGAATCTTCACTGTACATCAGTAGCGCATAATAAACACAGATAACACGGCAGATGATATAACACGAAACAAATAAGAACATAAACAGACACAAATAGCGCAAATGGAGGCTGTGTTGAAGTGTTTTGATATTATTTCGGGTGCTGGGTCATTTTGTTATTTCTCATGGAAACTCCCGTAACGCGAACCGGACAGAAGTTCCCCGAACGCGGGTCTCAAATGCTGACAGGCACGGTCATAAATCATTGTACATCATACAACTATATATACTATATGCAAAGCCTTGCCATCATATCCGGGATATAATTCCGTAAATGTGAGTAAAATCACAGGCTTCACTTGTCCGTGCTAATTCACGCCACATGAAATACAGATGTGGGGAGGTAATTTCTAAATCACACGAGGTCCCCAGATAATACTAATCCCGGGCGAATAGGGCTTAATTTACATTTATCATAATGAACATAAAGAGAGAAATAACAATCGATGATACCTGTCTGTATTAACTAGGGATGCACCGATACCATTTTTTAAAGACCGAGTACGAGTACAGATATTTTTTTCTGGTACTCGCCGATACCTATAACCGATGCCTGTATAATGTTCAATAATGTTAATAATCCAGTATCTTACTGGTACATTTTCTTTTGTTTTTAGGTCTACTTAAATTTAAGTACAATTTTTTAATCAAGTTCTATTTTTTTATGATAAGTAGCACAATTTTACTAGCACATTTACTTCAGTTTACTAAAGTAAACAATATACTCTGTGGTCAAATTATAAAAAAATTATGGGGGGGTGGTGTGGTAAAATGTGAGTGTATTATAACTTGTTCAAGTCAACCGGACTTTTATTTTGACGGGACGCCTCAAAGAGCGTTTGTTTAAGTTAACCGGACTTTTACGTTGACGGATCGCCGCAAATGGTGTTTGTTTACGTGTTCGTGTCCTCCTGCAGTGAAACGCTGGCACTGAAAGCTCCACAAGCACAATGCGTTCAGTACACGCAACGGCACCACTCTTTCACACACGGTAACGCAAAACAAGCAGAATACATATTTAAACAGTATCTGAATATTTCGTTAACTGTTACGTTAGCTGTTCAGCGCTAATTTCTTGTTAGGGAATGCCTGGATTCCTCGATTCCGTCCGCGTTTTTCGCATTGCGGAAATCATAGGGCTCTATGTATGTCACGTGAGGTATCGGTGTGTCATTACGAGTACGAGTACGAGTACATGAGCTTGGTATCGGGCCGATACCGATACTGGTATCGGTGCATCCCTAGTATTAACACAAGTGCGCTACGGTTTTTGTGTTATCTGTTGAAATATTAAAAATTTGTCTTACCTGTTCAGAAGAAATAAAGCGATGTCTGCATCCGCATTCACGCCACCTTTGAAATGCCTTGCCAATATTAATGTTCGCAAGATCGCATTCCCTGTTTCTTTGTAAACCGTCTTCAGTTCGTTCTTTCTGTTTTTAGCGGAAGTAATGATACACTGCTTCCCGGCAGAACGGAAGATGCGTGACGTCATGTGAAAAGGGCGTATTCCGGTTGCCATGGTCACTCTGCTCTTAACAGCCACCAGTGCTAAATAATATAAAAATAAAACCAAATAATTACTTAAAGAACATTTTATACATTTCATACAAACCACTTAGGCTATATGTCTTACCTGAATGATTTTTTTGTCAGTGGAAACATTCCTATCTTGGTGATGATCCCGCCGCTGTGTAAAGCCGCCGCTTTCAGGCACTTTACTCTCTTTTTTTACTCTCTAAAGCCGCCGCTTTCAGGCACTTTACTCTCTTTTTTTTTTCATAAACGCCATTTGTTGAAAAGCAAGTAGAGTCTCTCAACTGATAAAACGAAATTTCCTGTCAGAGGAACCTTGTTCCAGTCAGTAAAGAAGCACCTCAAAAAAGTGTTGTTTTTTTCAGACGGCGTTCTGTCAGCTTACGAGTACATATTTCATTTAAAATGCGATTTATACAACTCTTTAATCCACTGTTGTGAAAATAGAACTTCGAAGAAACGAGCGGTCCTGTCAGGCGCAGTTCAGCTGTGCGCGCGCGCTGTTAATATTCCCATACAACACAGAGCAGCCTGCATAGTTTAGCTTGTTAAATCTCTTGTAAATCTGGCAGATTTACAATGTTAAGACTAAAAACATTTTAAACAAGCATAATAATTGTCGTGTGAATCGTCAATGTTAAGCATGGGCTAATATATATGGTAATGAAATTATGTGCTTGCGACCTGGCAGTTACGTTACCAGCAGGTCATGTTGATATCAAAATATAACCAATATATTACGTAACTGGACCGTTCTTGGTTATCCTGCAACGTTAGGAGACAGTAAATTTGACGTTATGAATTGGTCATTTATTGGTAATGAAACATGCCTAGGACGTGTACTTTACGTTACCAGTAGGTCATGTAATTACCAAAATACTATGAATATAGTACGTAACTGGACCATTTTTGGTTATCTTGTAACGTCAGGAATTCGTGCAGGCGCCGTCATGAATTGGTCGTTTAATGGTAAAGAATTTACGTGCCTAGGACGTGTACTTTACGTTACCAGTAGGTCATGTAATTACCAAAATACTACGAATATAGTACGTATACTGAACCATTTTTGGTTATCTTGTAACATTTACATTTACATCTGTACATTGCTTTTATCCAAAGTGACTTACAGATGAGGGAAACAATGGAAGCAATTGGAATAACATAAGGACAACAAAAAGCATAAGTGCAAAAACAAAATTGGTCTCATATAGCCTATCACAGTATACAGAGCTAAGGTTTTTTTTTTTGAAAGAGAAGGAAAGAGATAGAAGTCAGAGCTGATCAGTCAGGTGTTGACGGAAGAGATGTGTTTTCAGACGGTTTTTAAAAATGGCTACAGAATCTGCTGATGTAACGTCAGGAGTTCGTGCAGGCGACGTCATGAATTGGTCGTTTAATGGTAAAGAATTTACGTGCCTAGGACGTGTACTTTACATTACCAGTAGGTCATGTAATTACCAAAATACTACGAATATATTACGTAACTGGACCATTTTTGGTTATCGTGTAACGTCAGGAGTTCATGCAGTCATGAATTGGTCATTTAATGGTAATGAAATTACGTGCCTGGGACGTGCCAGCTACATTGCCAGCTGGTAATTCATGAAATTACCAAAAATGACCAATAAATTACGTAACCGGTATGTCATGTGTTAGCTGGGGAAGGTGTTGACAAGACCGAGACAATGTTTCTTCTATGTTTTTAAAAATTATACATTCACAGCACATTTAAATACAGTGTGTAACATTGCCCTGCATGTTTATCCCAGACTATATATGTATGTTTCTTGTGCTGCTACGGTAGGCCTTTAAAACAGGGGTTCACATCAGGGTTTCTTTTGTATGAGACAACAATTTCAAATCTTGAAGTCCCTATTAATGAACTGGTCTGAATCAGATGATTTGGGGAGACATGAAGAAGAAACAGAACAGATGGGAGGGAGGGAGTGTTAAGAAACCCATAGAACAGTACATTTAACATGTAAGTTAAAATCAGGCTATGACCAGTTTAAACGTAATAAATAATAAAAACAACCTTTTTTATTTGTACCTTTCTTCTGTTTTTGAATTACCTAGGCAGCAATTAGGCTATCATCTTTAACACACACATAAAAGATCAGCAACTAACACCTGGAACATTTATATACACATATATACATGCATAAATAAACATTTATTTCTTCATTTACTACTAATAGTGTCTACACTGGTTTACAATCCACAAAATATGAAAACTGAACTTTCCGCGTGTACGTTTATCCAGACGTTTGTCCACGCGTACGTTTGTCCAGACGCTAAGTAAAAAAAATCCTTTCAAAGCATGTCCGCCCGCGACGTCCCCGCGTATGGCGTTCCAAAGGGACCAATAAAAAGACTTTGCAGCACACACTCGTCTCACTGAACAACCGATGAAACTGTACCCGTCTATATTAACACAACAAGGTGCGCTACGTTTTTTGTGTTATCTATTGAAATATTGAAATGTCTTACCTGTTCAGAAGAAATAAAGCCATGTCTGCATCCGTTTACAATCCTTTCAGATCACAGAGTTCACGCCACCTTTGAAATGCCTTGCCAATATTAATTCTTGTTTTCGCACGAGTCCGATCACATTCCCCGTTTCTTTGTAAACTGTCAACAGTTCGTTCTTTCTTGTTTTTCACAAATGATGAATCCCCAGATGTCAGTACTGCTTGGTGTTTAAAAGTAAAAGTACTAAACGGTGCTACAAATAATACTAAACATTGTATGAAATCCTACCCAGCAGTTGTGAGTACATGCTACAAACCGCCTGTCACTGGCAACATCCACGCACGGGCTAGCAGCCGGATCCTCTTCGTTCTGTGTACGAATGTGACAAAATGACACATAGACGAAAGACACCATATAAGGATCTCCGGGAAAGTCGACTGACAGGGCAAATTACAAACCATTATTACAAGCTTTCTGTGGTGAATCCAGGAAGGGTAATGACACAGTTTTAAACACCGTTCTTTCATGTCTCAATAATTGTTTTTAACGAATTTTAGTCAAAAGAACTTGCGGACTGCCGCTTTAATGCATTTTTTTTATTATTGCATTTATTTAGTTATTTTATTTATTCGATTTCAGTATATGTATTTCTTATTTTAGAATTGCTTTGTTTATTGAAACGAAACGTAACATGATTTTCACATGGTCCCTTAGCAAAATACAACTTGCATTTTTTTGTGCGTGTGTGTGTTCTCTGGGAATGAAAAATTATTCTTGCTCTGCTCATGCAATGCTCTACCAGAAGAGCCACAGAAATTTCAGATTAGCATGCACATTAAACCCCAACAAGCATTAAGGCTTTAAAATGTAATAAGTTTATGTGCCATCGCTTGTTGCCCTGTAGAGCAACTAATTTAGAAAAGGCTCCTATTGGTTGTATTTAAGGGAAGTGACAAACAACCTATTCGGTCGTATGGGTTGGAAGGATATGTTGGAACAGAGCAACTTGACACAGAAACTTCTTGACCATTTACTGTTGTTCTTGAGCTTCACTCTTGATTTCAGACACCTCAGACATCAGAAGTCAGACATCAGAAGACTACAGAGGACGGTTCGGATTGCTGAGAAGATCTTTGGTGCTCCCCTGCCCACCCTCCAAGATCTGTATACATCCAGAGTGAGGAAAAGGGATCAGAAAATCACCCTGGACCACTCACATCCAAGCCATCATCTCTTCACAATGCTGCCGTCTGGTCAGCGCTACAGAGCACTGAGCACCAAAACAACCAGACACAAAAACAGCTTCTTCCGTCAGGCCATCTACCTCTTGAACAGTTAAATGTTTTTTACCCACTGTGCAATTAATAACTTTGTGCAATAATAATTAAGTGCAATATTAATTATATCGTCCAGATAATACACTATCTATTTTTTATAACTTTTTCTGTAAATTATATTTCACTCTGCTGTATATAGCACATCTTGTACATACTCAACTCTCAACTCAACTTTATTTATATAGCGCTTTTACAATTTTCATTGTTACAAAGCAGCTGTACATGAGACATATTGACTATAAGGAAAATAATTAAAGTTGTACCTGCAGAAACAAGAAAAGGTTGAAAACACAGAAGACAGACATACCCACATACAAAACACTCCACACACACAATATGCACACGTACTAACACACATAGACATAGAGACACACACACACAATATGCACACGTACTAACACACATAGACATAGAGACACACACACGGATGCGCACGCACACACACACAACACACACACACGTACGTACACAGACAAGTACACACACACACACGCTCAGTGAGAACACACATTTAGGATAAAGGAGAGAGAAGCACAGGTCAAATATAACAGACTATAAATTCCTATATGCAATATTAATTAAGTAAAACTTTAAAATTCTAAAGCAGCCCCCCCGGTCAGGCAGATAGTGCAAAAACAGTATGCAAACGGTGGCGAGGAACCCAAAACTCTAATCGAGAAAAAAAACCTCAGGAGAACCCAGGCCCAACCAGGGGATTCCAGTTCCCCTCTGGCAAAAGCTGCTGCCTCTGCACAAGCTCCAGAGAACTTGCACAACAAGGCTAAATAAAATAAATAAACTTAATAATAAAATAAATTATAGTTTAAGATTATCATTAATAATCTAATAGCATTTGAAGTTTTGTGGTGAAGACATGTCAAGAGACCGCGTCCTTCTTTATCCAGCTCTATCATCTCAGCTCTTGTCAGGTCCCCACTTCCCATTCTCCGCTCTACCATCAGGTCAGGCCATGAACTGCATCCTGCTCGCTGTGGTAACCTTGGAACAATGAGACAAGACTGGCTGAGAGTAGAGTACTGTTCTGCACTCTTTGATGCAACAAGTACATCAGTTGTGTTTTTGGTTCCGGTTGATCTAACTAATGCAGCCTAAACCCTCAGAAGATTTATATTATGGAAGAGTAGTGTATGCAAGATTAAAAAGATGCGTCTTTAGTCTAGATTTAAACTGACAGAGTGTGTCTGCCTCCCGGACAGTGCAGGGAAGACTATTCCAAAGTTTAGGCGCTAGATAGGAAAAGGATCTACCACCTGCACTTGATTTTGAAATTCTAGGTATTACCAACTGACAGGACGCCTGAGAGCGTAATGCACGTGAAGGACTGTAATACAAAAGGAGTTCATTCAAGTACTGAGGAGCTAAACCATGTAAGGCTTTATAGGTAATAAGCAAGATTTTAAAGTTAACGCGATGCTTTATAGGTAACCAGTGCAAGGTTGACAGAACCGGGCTAATATGTTCATACTTTTTTGTACGTGTAAGAACTCGAGCTGCCGCGTTTTGGACCAATTGGAGTTTTTGTAATAAGCCTGCAGGGCAACCACCTAACAGTGCATTACAGTAATCTAGTCTTGATGTCATGAATGCATGAATTAACTTCTCTGCATCTGAGATTGACAGCATATGACGTAGTTTAGATATATTCTTAAGATGGAAAAACGCAATTTTACAGGTGTTGGCGACGTGGCTCTCAAATGACAGATTACTATCGAATAGAACGCCAAGATTCTTTGCTGACGACGAGGGTTTTATGGAACATCCGTCAATAGTTAAACAGTATTCTTGGTTGTTACTTATAGCAGTTTTCGGTCCAATAAGTAACACTTCCGTTTTGTCCGAGTTCAGTAATAAAAAGTTGTTACTCATCCAGTTTTTTATATCGACTATGCATTCCATTATTCGATGGAACTGCTGTGTTTCATGAGGCTTCGAGGAAATATAAAGTTGAGTATCATCAGCATAACAGTGAAAGCTAACTCCGTGTCGCTTTATTATATCTCCTAGAGGTAGCATGTATAATGCGAAGAGCAGAGGCCCTAAGACTGAGCCCTGTGGTACACCGTACTGGACTTGCGATTTGCGTGACACCTCATTGTTTATTGCTACAAATTGAAAACGGTCGGATAAATAAGATTTAAACCATTTCAAAGCTATTCCCTTAATGCCGACATAATTTTCGAGTCTATGTAGGAGTGTGCTGTGGTCAATGGTATCGAATGCAGCACTAAGGTCTAGCAGCACCAATAACGAGATACAACCTCGGTCAGACGCCAATAGCAGATCATTTGTAACTCTGATCAAAGCAGTCTCTGTACTGTGACATGCTCTAAATCCAGACTGGAATTCTTCATTGATGTCATTCCTTTGGAGGAAGGAGCATAATTGAGTTGAAACTACTTTTTCCAGAACTTTAGATATGAAAGGTAGATTCGATATAGGCCTGTAGTTCCTTAGTTCTCTAGGGTCGAGTTGGGGTTTTTTGACAAGGGGCCTTATAACAGCCACCTTATATGCTTTAGGCACATGTCCTAATGTCAGAGATGAGTTAATAATACCAAGAAGAGGATCTATAATTTCTGGGAGCATCTCTTTCAGTAGATTTGTAGGTATAGGGTCTAGTATGCATGTTGTTGATTTAGATGATCTAATAATTTTAGACAGCTCATCTTGATCTACGGTATAAAATAATTGCATTTTCTCCTTAAGGGCGCTGTAGTTAGTTTGTTCAGCGGGTTTCACTTCTGATTGCATTGTTATAATTTTTTCTCTAATATCTTGGATTTTATATGTGAAGTAGTTCATAAATTCATCACTGCTATGCTGATATACAGGATCAGAAGTCACTGACGATTTATTTTTTGTTAATTTAGCCACCGTGTTAAATAAAAACCTAGGGTTGTGCTGGTTTTCTTCTATTAGTGATGAAAAGTAGCCGGATCTAGAAGTTTTTAGGGCTTTCCTGTATTTTCGAATACTATCCTTCCATGCTGTACGAAATACCTCTAATTTAGTTTTCTTAAAGTTGCGCTCCATTTTTCGGGCCGCTTTCTTTAGAGCCTGAGTGTGTTCATTATACCATTATACCACATACAATAGTCTTATTCTTATTTTTTACTTGTATATATTTACTTACACACATAGCTTTACTCTCTATATCTTTATCTTATGTTTATTGTATTGTATTTCTTAATTTTGTATACCCATAGGCCCTTATTTAAATAATCTAGTACTGTATTCTATTGTGTTATGGTCTCTGTGTACTATTGTTGCTGTTTCTGTGTACTGGATGCTCCTGTCACCAAAACAAATTCCTTGTATGTGCAAACATACTTGGCAATAAAGCTCTTTCTGATTCTGATTTCCATTACATTAACTCTGCATTATCCCTTCATGCATTTCTATAACATTTGTCAACTCCCACTTTCTAAACAGACAACACCTCTGTAAACTTGAGAGTAAGTGACTAGTACCTCGTAATGTTTTTTAAAACCTTTATATAAGACCGAAATAATTTTGTGTTTAGGTGGTGAGAGGGAAATGACCAAGGAGGATGTGCTGAGAGAGTCCTCAGAAGGAGACTTGGTCCCAGGGCGGTACAGCATTTTTTCCCGTTCTTCAGACCGATCGGTAATTCATCTGGTGGCATCAGCGCCCATGCCTTCAGACTATGGTGAGCAACTGTGGTGCATTCAGAGTGTGATGTACATGCATAAAAAACCTGGCGAATTTGAAATATCCTTTTGCTTTTAGTTGAAAACTTTATCATGTTTTAAGCAGGTCACACCAAAAGTGCTGACACTATTAATCTGTGTTATTTCTCGGCCAATAAATGCATCATTTATTCAGCTGTTTTCTGAAGTGTAGCTTTATTTATAGAGTGAATTTAAGATCTTACTGTGTAAGCTGCTGTAAAAGTGAAGTATTGACAAGGGCAAATAATTTATTTTCCAATTTTCTGCTTGTCAGCACTGATACATCATTCTCCCTCTCAGTCGCCTTTTCAGTCACCCCCACGCATCACTTTAATTCACTTCAAACTGAGCTGTTTAACTGAATTTGAGTGATCAGGGCTTTGGCTTAGCATGGCTAAACCTGAATGAGTGATTTAATACATTTTTAATACAAATTTATATTGCCTTAATGCAAAAGTTTTGTTTCTAAGGTTTGTTCAAAGAATGCATTGATTCTGCTGTTTTAGAGTTCTCCTTCTTTGACCCGGGTGATCCACAATGTCGAGAGGTTCTGTTGGACCCTCGGACTACGGTGTCCGAGCTCTTCGCTATTTTCAGGCAGTGGGTTCCCCAAGTCCAGCGGAATATTAGTTTGATAGGCAACGAGGTCAGTGTTAAGATGCTCATGCTCTTTAAGGAACATGAAATTATGTTCACAGCACATTTAACTTCTGCAATATAATGGTATTTAGGATTGAAACAAAATATTTATCAGAAAATAATGTCAAGGAGAAATTGTTTTTCATAAAGATTTGATTGGATTGTAAGGGTGTGTAAATATGATATTGTTAGTAGTGCCTTGCTAAAGCAAGCATGACTGTTGTTGTTTTTTTCTTGTAGTCTGGAGATTTAAACAAATTCATCTCACTAATCGTAAAACTTTGGAGCTTAACTCATCCCAGGCCGTTTGCAATTTATACATGAATGATCTCTCAAATTGTAGGATTTGCTGAGGAAAAGTGTGCTTACATTTTAATGCGCAACCTAGATAACCATTTTTGCCACAACACAATTTTGATACCACACAAAATCAATTATTTTATCACATTAAAGGAAAGAAAATCTGTCTGCTCCAAATCCAGTAAGATGCCTTGCTGTCTGCTTTGCATTTCCTCAAGCGTGTCATACAAATGGCACTCCTCCAATAAAGTGCAGACTTGAATCACCACTTTAAATAGTTTAATACAGTGGGTTCTCAAACTGTGGTACGCGTACCAGTACCACTAGTGGTGTCTGAATTGTTCTCACGCATTTGCAAAGCTATAGGCTATACAGTATATTATAAGTTGTGTGATTACAATGGAAACGTTATTGGAAACATTTTATACACAGTGCCATGTTTACAGCGTGAATAACTGCATTCCAAGTGGCTGCGCTTCTCACGCCCAACAAAACGATCTATAAGTATAACAGAATGTTTTATTCTGTTGGGATTTTTTAGTCACGACATTTTTCCTTTATTTAGATACTGAGTGTTAGTTCTGATGAGTTTTGATAAATGTGTAAAAAATACAGGCCATTTGGAGACAACAGTAATAAAATATTTTAAGAGCATTAAAAAAAAAGAATAAAAATACTTCAATGTAAAATCGAATAATCACAATTTCACAGTTACAATATCAAGGGGCATATAGAAAAGGCTAATTATTTTTGTCATGATGGTGTAGCCCTAAAGAGATCAAATGTGAAACTATTTTTTTCCTATATTTCTTGTCCATCTGTTTGTTTGTGCGCACACTTCGGATATGTCCGTCAGCGCGAGTAGTTTTAATAACATATCACGCTTGATACTCTTTTAACTTCAGTCAGGTCCCCCTTTATCTGTCTTAACGCTCATGGCATCAAGTGAGTCATGCACTTATTTTTCTCATCCTTGCATGTTTTAAAACCGAAAGCAAAATGTCAGACACTTGTTCGCGTCATTGCTTAATCGCTTCGGATGGACACACATCATAGGAAAGATTTAGGTACACCTCTCAGAAAACATACAAATACAGCAGCAAGGGTGATACCTAAAGTAACACGTGGCTATGGAACCATCTAGCTGTCAAAAAAACTTTAACACGCAAATGCGGTGTGTTTTTTACTAACCAAATGAGTGATTAACAACAGTAAAGCATGATAAATGTAGTTTACTCAAGAAAGCTAAGCATACGAAAATAATAATTCTCTAAATGTGATGACACAACTATTACATATTATCATAGGCAAAGGAAATGCAGTGGTGTTCATTAAAGCTGAGACTCATATGAACACTTAACAGTTTTGTTACTGTATGTCATTCCCTGTAAATGATATTGAGCTTTAAATAAGGGTATAAGAACCCATACAGTAGTGAAATAACAATATTTACACATGATTTAACAGTTTATTGTAATAAATATCAAACATCTAGAAGTGTATATTAATGTGTATGTAACTTTGGAGATGGTCCCTATATTCACAACTATAGACGCCTTTACTGTTACTGTGCGTTCAGACCGCCGCCGTCGAGAGCGTCAAAGTGGCCAGAAGTCATTCATTTTCAATGTGAGCCGGCGGTGAGGAGCGGCGCGGCGCGTCTTGGCCGTTGAGGGCGTCAAGGAGAGTTGAAATCAGGTCAACTTTATGGTAATGAGCTATGACGCGGTTCGGCGGCAACCAATCGGAACGTAGAAGTCCATCTCTTGAGATGATTCCAGAGAAAGCAGCCCTGTAAACTTTGGTTCCGACCACATTAGTTCCCAAGCAAAATGGAGGAGAAGTTGATAACTGCTGTGGCGGGTTTCCCAATCCTATACGACGCGTCCCTGTTTGCGTACAGGGACATAAATAAAAAAAATGATGCGTGGACCAAGGTGTCTGAGATTGTTTGTGTTCCTGGTGAGTTGCTGATGATTTTACGTCATTAACGTTATACATTTTCTGTAAATACGCGGAAATTTCATGCTAATTTTAGCGCCAGAGAATGCAAAACAGTGTTACTGCTGCAGAGTATTATTTCGTTAGCAAACGTGTAACTACAATAAAGTTTTTTCCACCGATCAATTTCTTGTGGTCAGTCTGCACAAGATCAACAAGCTTGTTTGCTTTGAGGCCCCTTTAAATACAAGATAAGATTTCGATCTACGTCAGAGCGTCAGCGCGCCCAAGACTCTTTCTACAGCGTTGTTGGCAGGGCAGCCAGAGCGATTTTTGACGCGCTCAACGGCGGCGGTCTGAACTCACAGTTATATTGTGACGCGTTTTTGTGGGCAGAGCTTTTTTTTTTGAGACATATCCTTCTCCATACTGTTTGGTTGTTCTTGTCTTGCTGTTTGCTCGGATTGTTTGCAATGGCGAATGACTTCCTCTATTATTAATTTGCAGTGGGTGTGTGAATGACGTGACTAAGTGCTGCCCTCTGACGGTCTGGTAGAGCATCTACACCTACCAGACAGAGAAATCAAGCGTGTATAGTAATGATACACTGAGAGCATATACATCTATAGATACCTGCATGTACTAACAGTGGCAAACGTTAGCAAATGCATTTACTTGAACACAAACCTGACACATAACATGAGCCTTCTCACTGTTCCCTCTCCCTTTATACTAATGCACTTGTGACAACTAAAGAAAAAGAGATGACAAACAGTTTACTTTGTTTAGTTTCTGGCCTGTAGTTTACTGCTAGTTGTATAACTAACAAAGTTAGCTAGCAAACCCTATGCGTTCAAAAGTTAACGCTAGGTGAAAAATAACTTTGTTCCCCAGTTTCTGATTTGGGCATACGTGAGATATGTTTAGACACATACCCAAAATCATAATCCACACAAACAAAAGACAGTCGTTTTTTTAATCTTAAGTGTTATGAAGTGAAACGCAAGCATTTTTGATGATCGTTTCTGTTCAGTCCACTCGTTTTATTGTGTTTAACTACAGTTGTCGTCAGTGTTTTTGTTTGGCAATGGCAGCAGGTATGTGTTAAAATATCAAATTGGAGACTGTATTCTGTCGATTGTGGCTCTAAACAACACAACAAGATGATATTTTAAACTCCAGTTTTCCCTTTGTTTTGCTTCCAGCTAATGCCATGACATGAGCGTGACGTCGGCACAAAAGGGGTCTATAGAACGTCCAACGTCAAACCAACTGTATACCAGTGGAAAAATACTGAATTTGTAAATCTGTACTTGCATTTGGCAAAACTAAATAAGACTTTGAAATAGCACACAAACACATGCGTTCTTGTTCTTTTGCTTCGCGTTGTTATAAAAAGTTATAAAAATAGCATCTTCTTTACATTATAGTGTTTTCGGTTTGGTACTCAAAGGGTCCCCGTGGTGGTGCAGGGGCCCTATGCAACTTGCATAATTTGCATATAGGAAGGATCGGCTCTGGTATCATTAATAATACAGTGGCTTGCAAAAGTATTCAACCCCCTTCATTTTATTCACATTTTGTTATGCTGCTGCCTTATCTTAAACTACTTTAAATTATTTTTTTTTACATTCATCTACACTCAATGCACAATAATGACAAAACAAAAAACTGATTTTTGACAGCTTTGCAAATTTATTAAAAAAAAAAAAAAAAAAAAAAAAACTGATTTTTGACAGCTTTGCAAATTTATTAAAAATAAAAAACATAAATAAGTACATTGTATTCACACCCTTTTCTGGGACACTTGAAATTTTGCTCAGAAGCATTAGTTTTGCTTGTTAATGTTTATACACTTCGAGTGGAGTTAACCTGTGCCAAATTCAATTGAATTTGAATTTGAATCAAATGAAATTTAATTGAATAAGTATGATTTGGAGCAGCACATACCTCTCTATAAAGGGTGCAACAGCTGAAAATGCATATCAAAGTAAAAACCAAGACATGAGGTCAAAAGAACTGCCAGTAAAGCTTTGAGACAGGATTGTATCAAGGCACAGATCTGAGGAAGACTTCTGAAAAAAATCTGCTGTATTGAAGGTTCACAGAAGCATGTAGCCTCCATTTATCCTCAATGAAAGAGGTTTGGAACCACCAGATCTCTTACTTGAGCTGACCTCCTGTCCAAACTGAGCCATCGATGAGGAAGGGTCTTGGTTAGAGCAGTGACCAAGAAGCTGATGATTACTCTGGTTGAGCTCCATGATCATATATGGAGATGGGAAAAACTTACAAAAGGACAAACATCACTGCAACACTCCACCAATCTGGGCTTTATGGCTTAGTGGCCAGACTCAAACCTTTGCTCAGTGAAGACACATGGAAACTTGAAATATGCAAAAACATACTTCAACGAATCTTTCAAACTGTCAGAAACAAGATATTCTGGTCTGATGAATCTCAGATTCATGCATCATGTCTGGATAAAAACAAGCACTGCTCAACACCTGTACAATACCGTCTTAACAGTAAAGTGTAGTGGAAACAGCATCATGATGTGGGGGTGTTTTTCAGCTTCAGGGACTGTACACAAAATACGGAGATAATGATCATGAAAACCTAGCCCAGAACATTCAGAACCTCGGACAGGGCAGAAGGTTCATTCTCCAACATGACAATGATCCTAAGCACACAACTATAACAATGCAAGAGTGGCTTATGGACAACTCTGTCTATGTCCTTGAGTGGCCCAGCTAGTGCTTGAACCCAACTGAACATTCTCTGTAGAAACCTGATAATGTTTGTCTACTGATAATCTCCATCCAACCTGACAGAGTTTGAGAGGATCTGAGGAGAAACATGACAGAAAATTGCCAAATGCAGATGTGTAAAGCTTTTCACATCATACCCAAACAGATTTGAGTCTGTAAAGGTGCTTTAACCATTTTCTGAGTTAAGGGTGTGAATACTTATGCAATGCACTTATTTTTGTTTTTTATTTTTAATAAATTTGCAAAGCTGTCAAAAATCAGCTTTTTTTTGTTTTGTCATTATTGTGCATGGAGTGTAGATTAATGTAAAAAAAATATCATTTAAAGTAGTTTAAGATAAGGCAGCAGCATAACAAAATGTGAATAAAATGAAGGGGGTTGAATACTTTTGCAAGCCACTGTACATTAGAATTGGAGGACGAGGTGTAAAGATAAAGATTCACAGCTCTACTATTAATTGAAGTGTACATATGATTTTCTATGGCGGTCATTAGGTGGTACTTGGAACAACTACTTTTTGATCTGAAAAGTTTGAGAACCACTGGTTTAATATATTTTCAATATAGTTGCCATTGACATACTGCTAATTGAACGCCACTGTACTCACAGATGCACAGACAAGACGTTTAAGTAGATGGAGGCTTCCATTACTGGCTCAGTGACATAATTTGATGGTCTGGGCAGAGAAACTTGAAACACAATGTAATGTGTGCTTATTTTACACTCACTCTCTTGGCACTGTGCTCACTGAGCTGTGATACTGGGGACATCTGTTTAATTCATATTCTTACCCTGAACACCTACTGTACTGACAGAAGGCATAGCTTTCATCATGTACATTTTGAGTATTAGCTTCTGTTTTATCCTTATCATATAGTATTGTATGCTTAGATTCAAATTGAATTAGATGAATAGAAGACATGTTATAAAAATGTATTACCAAGTCATTCCATGTCACGTAAACAACACTGGTGGCCTACCAATGAAAGGGATTCTTTAACGTAAGTCAAAACTGTGACATCTAGACTGTTTTATTTATTTATTTCATTTATATCTTTATAGCCAGTGTCAGCATTAATCAAATAAACTGCCTAAGTCATAGTCGGGGTACTCTATAAAGAAAACTGGGTCCATTTTAATTGCTAGTTGGCTTATAGCTATCGTAAAACATTCCCACAACTCTCTCTCTCTCTGCCTTTGGTATCAGGCTCTGTAGACTGCAATATTTCCTTTGCAGACAGTGTGTGTGTGTCTCTCTCAGCATGAAATATTTTCCTTGAAACCTTTGCTGTATCAGTTAAGAAGTGAGATTCAGTTAAGAAGTGCATTATTTTGTAGATTCTGAAGAGAGGATGTGGCGTCAATGACAGAGATGGTCTCACTGACATGACTTTACTTCACTACTGCTGCAAAGCAGGAGCCCCCGGAATAGGTAAGCATGCATCTACATGGTCACTTTAAAACACGATTTAATTGTTTGGTATTGTGGTACGCTTCAGTAGAAAACCAGACATTTTGGCAAGGGCATACTATTGAATCAGCTCCTGTGGCAACTGTGTGAAGAAAAAAACAAACGTGTGTTTGCAGGTGATGCTGAGTGTGCAGCCAGTTTCGCCCGTCAGCTGCTGTCTCTGGGAGCCGAACCGTCCTTACGCAGTCGCTGGACGAACATGAATGCCCTCCACTACGCTGCATATTTTGATGTTCCTCCTCTCATCCGGGTGGTTCTGCAGGCTTCACAGCCGGGAGGTGAGGAGAGGTGATTGAATGACAGCAGGAATAAAATTACTATCACAGTTTGAATTTCATGGCAATAACAAACAAAGATTGTTTGTGATGTGACCGACTGTTCATTCATGGTCTTTTGGGTTTCAGAGGTGGACTCAACCTGCAGTGATTTTGACTTTGGCACTGCCTTGCACATTGCTGCATCGAACCTGTGCATTTCTGCAGTGAAGTGTTTGCTGGAACTAGGAGCCAATCCCGCTTTTAGGGTAAGTTGTTTTTTGTAGTAAATTATAATAGACATTGGCCAATAAAAGTAGATTTACTTTATATTTCTGCGCAAATTGCTCATGACATTTTACCTGATCTTCAGCTAAGACCAAGTCTTTTTAAAGGTCCAGTGTATGAAATTTAGTGGCATCTAGCGGTGAGCTCTCGAATTCCAACCAACGGCTCACTCCATCCCTTCCCTTTCGAAGCACTACTGCGGCTGACACGGGGCTAAGATGTCGTCATGTTTTCGCTTCTTTGCCAAAGGAGATAACATATTTACGAAACACGCTCTGTAGAGCAATTTGCTACTGTAGAAACAACATTGCGAATTCCATGCAAGGGGACCCGCGGTGTATGTAGATAGAAATAGCTCATTCTAAGGTAATAAAAACAACGCTTCATTATGTAAGGTCTTTATCAGAGGTGGGTAGAGTAGCCAAAATCTTTACTCAAGTAAAAGTACAAGTAACTAGAGAAATTGTTACTCAAGTTAAAGTAAAAGTCACTATTCTAAAAATTACTTGAGTAAAAGTAAAAAAGTATGCAATGAAAAAACTACTTGAGTAGCTAGTTACTTAGTTACTTTGTATCTGATTATATAGGCCTACTACATAAAATTAATATTAACGGCAATATTTTAATATTACATTTTAATCAATATTTTTAATTATCATAAGCAGATATCTTTGCAATATACTAGAGAGACTAAAGAATAGACAAACACAGAAGAGACAAGCATTTCTGTAAATTTCATCTAGTCCTGATGTCAATGTAGTTTACACAACTTATTTAGAATAATAGACCATGTCAGACTAAAGCATTAACTAAACTCAGAGCATTTCCTAAGATGATCTAGAACATCTGCAGTGCTCTCTTAAATGAAATACACATTTTTGAACAAAGCTCATGTTTTCTCGTGTTGTGTCACGTGTGTGTTGTGAAACGCTCTTACTTGTAAACAAACAGTAAACAGTGAACCACACGCCCATCAACAAGTTTTCTTCCTTCTGTTCTTCAAATGTATATTTCTGCAAGCCCACGTCTCTGTGTCTGACAGGTAACGCGCATGTTGCGGTGTCTGACGAACAGGTCACGCGGGTGCGCGCATGTGGCGGGCATTTATCATTGCTGGCAAACAATATGACACATTTGCAGTTTTGATTGTATAGATATAGACTAATATCCACTTCATCCAACGCTCTTTGTGTTCTGTGTGTTCTTAAGTTTCGCGCTACGAGGAGTGAGTAATCCTGCTTCAGATGATTCAGATCGTGCTGCGAACTGAACAAATCTTTTGAACTGATTCATTAGCCTATTCAAATGGTTTTGCCCATTGTTCAATTAATGCTTTCAAAAGAATCGACTCAAAAGAATCGATCACTCGGGAATGCCCGTAAAAAGAGACGACAACCTTGAAATAAACAACGCGTTTTAAAAAGCATATTTTAAAATGAAGGAACGAAGGAACGTCACGCAATGTAAGTTATGTAACGAAGTAAAAGTACAGATTTTCTATTAGAAATTTACTCAAGTAAAAGTACACACTTTTAATTTTACTTAAAAAGTACATATTTTCCAAAATTTAGGGGCAGTTGTGGCCTAATGGTTAGAGAGTCGGACTCATGACCAGAAGGTTGCTGGTTCGATTCCCAGGGCCGGCGGGTAACAACTGAGGTGCCCTTGAGCAAGGCACCTTACCCCTACTTGCTCCCCGGGCGCTGTAGTGATAGCTGCCCACTGCTCCGGGGGTACGTGTGTTCACTACTCTCTGGATGGGTTAAATGCAGAGGTCACATTTCATTGCCTTGTACATGTGCAATGACAATAAAATTGAATCTAAATCTAAATCTAAATCTTATACATAGAAACAAATGTATAGTATAATGCAATGTATGTCGCTTTGGATAAAAGCATCTGCCAAATGCGTAAATGTAAATATTGCATTTATGTCAATAGATCCTCCCAAAGAAATACACACAGCACCTTTTAAAGAATAATAATTAAAAAACACATTAATACTTTGTCTTTATTGGCCATGTAAACATTCACAATCCAGGTTGGAAAACGTATGTAAATGCTTACATGCTACATGCTACATGGTGCTTCCCCAGTGTGCCGCACACGTCCTGAAAAGTGAAGCTGCAGGCTCTTTGATGGTCCCTGGTGACTGGCTGCGATATAGGTCATAAACCCCGCCCTCTCCATGTAAACAAATGGGACAGGAGCCAAACTATAAAATCAAATTACACTTTAAATATTTTTTCTCCCAAAGATGTTTTCTGTTATTTTAGTCAGTTTTTAGTCAAGTTTGGTTTAAGTTATAATATGTTATAAAAAGGGGTGTGGTAATATGTCATCAGAGAATATGGGCGGGACCTTGATACCGTGCTCCACTGCGCAACTACTGCGCAGACTCTGGCTCTAAATTACGTCAGTGGCAGTGGCCATAATTCTGATGTTTTGGCTTCATTTAGGGGTGTTCGATTACGGGTGTTTTGGAGTCGACTCCGATTCTTGACTCCCACTTTTGGAGCCGATGGAAACGACACTTCGACTCCATCAAAACGGGGTCAGGAATACGAATATGAAATAAATGAATGCAACTTCACAAGTTTGGGAACTTTTGCCTGGCAACCAATTTCCAAAGTCACCAGAGAATACACATGCATTTGTGCAACGAGCACACAATCACTGAGTTTTTTTCTGCTATCAGACCAGTTACTCCTTTCTGGTCCTAAACTGATGTGGTTATCCAAGCGCACGCAGCGCAAGGACATGATGGCGCAGGTCTAACCGTAGCTATAGACTTATGGTAAAGCTAAGAAGTTTTGTTTTGTTTATTATTTTTATAATTTTTATATTGCATCGATTTTGGAGAGTTACAGTTACACAAATGAGTGTGTTTTGTACTTAAAGACACCATGTGTCGTTGTTTTGTAGGCTCAATAAATGTGCGCTAAACAAGCCTAAAACATTTTTTTTTAAATTTTTGTTTAAGAATTTATAAATTCACCCTAGGCTAAGTTTAACACTTTTTTTAAAAAAGGAGAAAAGATGTTGAGCCCACCTTGTGTTCTTTTCTTAATGTAACTCATTGCCTTTCTGTGTTGGGCATTTAACAATAAAAAGTATTTAAAAAGATAAACATGTCAAATAATATATGCTATAATAATAACCCAGAAACAAGGTTGTTGCTGGTTTTTAACGTTTTTAAGCTGGATGAACTGCTCAAACATGATTTTGATTTGTGTCTAGTTATACGCTTTCATTCAAAGCAACTTACAAAGTCTTAACAGTTGTTTAGAGAAATAAAAGCTTGAAGAGGGACAGATGAAATATAGGACAGTTTTTAATAAGAATTTGACAATTTAATGTGATCGGATTGAAGGTGAAGAATGAACGGGAAATATTGCGTGCCCCCTTTCCGTTGCTTTGCGGCAATCACAAAGACAATTCAACCGATTTGGGTCAATGACAACATTGTTACGGAGTCGAAAAGGAGTTGACGAGAGTCTCCTGTCTTTGAGTCGAATCTGACTTTAGGGACATTTAGAGTCGAGAATCGACTCTTTTGGAGTCGACTCCCCATCACTTGCTTCATTTTTCTACAATGTAAGTGAATTGGAGTGCATTGTCCATATTTTATGCGGTCTATGATACTTCCTAACATCTATTGATATGATTATAAAACAATGTTTGTGGGAGAACACCATACACATATTTACTGCTTTCAGAACTTCATTACTGAACATGTGAAGACACTATATCCGGATCGTCTGGATGTTGCACAGTGCTACTGACACAATATTCTGTGGACAGACAAAACCAAAGTTGAGTTGTTTGTTGAAATCAAACAATCTTTCATCAACCAACAAATAAAAAATTGTGCTTTAGAAGTTCACCTGTCCACTCCTTGAAACTTTATAAGAGTTGTGTGATGCAACAGGACAGCAACCACAGGATCACAGGAGTAAATGAACAATAGAATGGCTTCAATGAGAAAATTCACCATCTGGAGTGGCCCATTCAGAGTCCTGACCTCAACCCAATTCAGAAGTTTGACCTCATCCCAACTCAGACGCTTGACTTCAAGAGAGAAATTTACAGGACAGCCCAAGAATATTGCTGAACAGTGAAGAGGCATGATGCGTTATACCTCCACGCTTGTTGTGCAGGTCTGATCCACAGTTACAAAAACATTTAGTAATTTTTATATATAAAATTAAAATGTAAGATTTTGTGTGTGTTTGTTGTTTGTTTGTATAAGCAAACTGTTTGTCTATGAATACAAAATTCTGTCATGGAACTCTTAGAGGGTTATCTATAGCGCAGTTGTTTGGTTGCTGTCGTATCTGCTCAAAATTCAATATCAATATGTGGCAGTTTTTCATGTAAGCAGTCTGCAGCGCACTTTCAAAACCCCTCCACCTTTCCCAGCTCCACCTGTATAGATCTGGTACAGGGGTTATGTATGTTATGTGCAGCAGCAGCATGTATTACGTGCTCACAGCAGCATTGTGAATTTATTGGCAGGAGCAAGTCTTGGCACTTGCTTTGCAGCAGCAGCGTAGCAGATATATTCCACCAAGACCAAATACATTACATTGCCATATTCATTAACAATTTAATATCCCAGAGAAATGTCATGACAGAATTTTGACTAATTAATCCAGAAATTCAAATTTAGGGATGCACATCATTTTCTTGCTCTCATTTAGCGTAGATCAGATGAGATAATTAACCACCCTTAAAGGGGTCATATGGCGCGAATACGTGTTTTTCTGTGTCTTTGGTGTGTTATAAGTTGCCCATGCATGTATTAGACATGTAAAATTGCACAAATTAAAGTGTCGGAACAAATTTGCATTCTATCTAAAAGAGAATGCTCACCCAGACCTGCCTGAAACGCCTCGTGTAACCACACTCCCACAAATCTACCTCAGTTCATGGTCTGATTTGACTAAGACTGCCCAAAGGTATACACAAGTAAGGTGGGCGTACCTGTCAGTGCAATTGCTTTGGAACCTGATATTCCAAATATGGTAAGAGGCGTTACATTTCTGTCAAACACTTGCAGTATTCAACCAATCACTACACACTGGTTAAGTGGCCAATCATAGCACACCTCGCTTTTCAGAGGGATGAGCTTTGTAAAAAAATCTGGCGTTTCAGAGAGGCGGGGCAAAGAGGAGATACAAACATGCACGGTATGTGGAAAATCTCCTAATAATAGTAGTGAGACCATGGTGAAATTGTGGTTATTATAGTTAAAGTACGGTTACACACACACAGCAATATGATATATTCCATCCCCTAACCCGACCACAACACCTAAACCTAATAATCACACAAACATGTTCAAGACATTACATTTAAAGAAAAACACAATTTGACCGAATGATGAGCCTTTTTATTTAGTGAGGACCAGTAAAATGTCCTCACAAGTTAGTTGTAATGATAATTCACTGTGTTACTGAGGACATTTGGCCCTCACATATATAGCTAAACCTGCACACACACACAAATGTGACACAATCACAGTCTGCTTTATTATTTTCCTCTCAGTCTGTTCCCACCAGTGCAGCGGTTAAATTAGCCATGCTCATTTCTTGATATTATTTAAACTTTTGTAAAATACGTGAATTTTTGTTAAGCCAGACTTGTGGGGAGAGAGGCATAAACCTCTGCCTCTTAACATAGCGTTAGTCAGAGTTGTTTGTTTGTGTATGAAGTGTTTATCAATGCTCCTGCCAAAACATAAAATGGGAACTGGCGAGAGAGAAGTTATTTCTCTCATTTGTAAAGCAGCCAACGTTTCCCATTCTTATTTTTTTAACTTGTTTTAAATGCATCATTTTTGCCAGTGTTTTTCTCTTTGCGTCTGTCCATTTCTCACTAGTCAGGGGAGGTATTTTTAGGTTAGTGTTGTTTGTTCTTGAAGCAGCAGTCTAATAGAGATATTGTCGCCCGTATGTCAAATCATCTAATAATGTTATAACAACGGGCTTGGCAGACTTTTGTGTCAGTAAAAACAGAGGCGAGGTTTAGCCATAGAAATATCTCTTTTGATAAGTGTTGCCAAGCAACAGCACTGACAATAGGAAACAAAGGTAGAAAACGTAAGGAAGGAGTTTGTGGAATAATCAATCCATTCTTACTCATTGTCTTTAAAGACCATGTTCCACCCTGTTACGGCCCTATATTGTGGGGAACATGGCCCAACAAGTTTCCATATGCCTTAGTCTTTAGTTGTGTCTGCATATATCATCATTATTGTTTAATAAACTATAGCCGGTGCCCGGTGACATTAATAAATATTCTGATCGCAAAGAGAAACTGCAGGGTAATTCAATGGTTAATAATTACTCAGTACAGTGGTATCCTAAATAAAGGGCATATTTTTTTCATTTTGAACAATGAAATGAAATGGTTGATCTTTCTGCAGATCTTTTTTTATCCACCAGGGGGTAGTGTGAAGCTGTGGAAATGAGCTACACTATTAGGAGATCACTAAACTGTAGAGCACAACATGTGCTATGATCAGCTGAACTGTATGGAATTCCAAACCTAACATAATTAAAAATAAATAAATACAAAAATAAATCCATGAAGAAATGTTAAAAAAACAAAAATAAATGAGTATTTATACTTTTATTTCCTTATGCGTAATTATACATTTTTTCACGGTTATTTATTTTTTAATTTAATTATTTGTACATTTATTTCCACTTTTATTTATTTCTACATTTATTCATGCATATATGTATTTATTCCTACATTTATTTATTTTCACATTTATTTATTTCTACATTTATTTATTTATGTATTTCTTTGTCTGTATGCTAATGAGTGGGGGCGTGTTTCACCTCAGACATTAGCAATCGAACTCAGAGCGGCGGTGCTGAAGCTTTGAGGCCACAGGGACACCTTGTGGTGTGACCAAACGAAACGAGGTTGACGAAGTTGCATAGAGAAGACAATCTAGTCATTTAATATCACCCTAACTGTATGTAGATAGGGTTACCACACATAGCCTGCATACTCTTTATTAGGGACATGGCCGTAAAACATTATCCGGTCTAGATTTCTAAAATATCTTGGCACACATGAACAGAAATTCCATAGAACTGTAGCTCCAGGAAATATAATTTTCTTGTTTGTTCTTTGATACCATGGGAGCATAATCAAATTACCTTTGAATTAAAATGACCTCAGTTTTATCAGTGATCAGTATAATTTTAAAAAACAACATCTGAGTATATTATTGAACATCAAACTTCCTACAGCATTGAAGTTTTGTTTTGTTGCTACTGCTGCCTGTGGCATGGCCACTTGCAGACAGGGAAGTGCTCCTGGGCCAGTGTTGTTTACGTCTTACAAAATGGTTTATATAGCGCTGACACTATGTTTAAAGGGGTCATATGACATGGTTAAAACAAATATTATCGTTCGTTTTAGATTTAATGCAATGTGTATACATGATTTAAGGTTTAAAAACGTTGTATCTCCTCTTTACCCCGCCTCTCTGAAACGCGTAGATTTTTTACAAAGCTCATCGCTCTGAAAAGCGAGGTGTGCTATGATTGGCCAGTTAACCAGTGCGTAGTGATTGGTTGAATACTGCAAGCTTGTCACAGAAATGTAAGGCCTCTTACCATATTTGGAACATCAGGTTCCAAAGCAATTGTACTGACAGGTACGCCCACCTTACATTTGGCCGGTCAAAAAGTCAAATCCCACCATGAACTGATGTAGATTTGTGGGGGTGTGGTTACACAAGCGTTTCAGGCAGGTCTGGGTGAGCATTCACTTTTAGATAGAATGCATCTTTTGTTCCGACACTTTAATTTGTGCAATTTTACGTGTCTAATACATGCATGGGCAACTTATAACACACTAAACACACACAAAAACACGTATTCTCGTCATATGACCCCTTTAAAATGTTTATACACAGTGGCGGAGCTAGAGTTTTATATATGAGGTGGAACATAAAAATCAGTTATTCAAACGGGAAATATATAAATAGAAAACAAATAAAGAACATCCAACATCTCTAAAACACTCAATGGCTTCAGGTTATACAGTAAAGAGTCTGACTACTCTAATGAATCTCTTTCTTACATCGTATCTGTACACGGTTGTTAATGATACACTTTGTGTTCATGGAGCACTTCAGCATAGCTCTTCTTCACCAGTGAATCATTTAAACGCCTCTGATTGGCCAGTATTTTCATACCATGAACTTGATTCGCTGTAGTGCTCAAAGCTGTGGCAGAGCAAAAACGTCCAAATTCATTCATTTTCACCTAATCTTATTTAGATTGCGACTGTCGTAGCTAGTGTTTTATTGTGCAGGGACTGTTTTTCCTCTTTTATCTTGAATTTGGAGAGCAGTTTTGTTCACCTTGTTGTAATTTTTTTCCAAAGCCTCTGTTAATTTCCGACCCTGATGTAAACAATGTATGTTGGGAACCGATACTATCTGTTAATGGAGCCTAACGTTAACTTACACAATGAAAAGTTTCAGAATCCTAAAGCCACGGCCATAGAGTGAAACTTATTTAAAACACGATGCTTCCTTCTTGTGTATTTCTAAAGTTTGTATGAAGTACATTTGCGTCAGTCTTTAAAAAGTAATCTCAGATTTTGCTATGTACAATCCATCACACAACAACTTTTTTGATTTGAATTTAAGATTGAAACTACATAATAGCACCTTATTGAAGCTATCATTCTCTGCCACATTGATATTTATTGCGATATTTATTTATTGTATTTATTATGTTTTTTGTATTTATTTATGTTATTATGATGGTGATAAATGAATTTAGATGTGGTTCTGTACATGTACAACCACAACCTTTAGCTTGCAGGGATATTAGCTAAGTCCAGGTTTGAAGGGCAGAGCCTGTCAAGGTGTTAGCACCTACAATCCAGTCAGCATATCATCGGTCAATCTATGTCATTCGTCTCATCTCTTTTTTGACTCATGCAC
Organism: Triplophysa rosa; assembly: GCF_024868665.1. NCBI lineage: Eukaryota > Metazoa > Chordata > Actinopteri > Cypriniformes > Nemacheilidae > Triplophysa > Triplophysa rosa. The sequence continues at coordinate 76,054 of NW_026634368.1, forward strand.
CAAGTCATACCTTCTGCGATTTAGCAAAAAAAAGATGTAAGTCAAGGTATGTGTGTGCACCACAGTGTGTGTTTGCTCCAGCCAATTAGGATTGCCTGTAGAACTTGTATGCAATATACTGTATTTGTATGCCGCCCGATCCCTGCGCTCTGCAATCGAACAACGTCTCGTGGTGCCATCCCACAAAGGGAAAAAATCACTCTCATGCACTTTCTCCGGATGTGTTCCACGACTCTGGAATGATCTCCCTCTTGCCACAAGATCAGCAGATTCTGTAGTTGTCTTTAAGAATCGGCTAAAAATACATCTCTTCCGTCAACATCTGACCCATTAGTACATTCTTCTACTTCTTTTCTACTTTCCTACCCCCCAAAAAAAGAAATTATCCATATATGTATACTGTGGTAGGCTAACTGAGACCAGTTTTACTCCACCTATGCATTGTTGTTGTTTTGTTGCACAAATTGCTTCTATTGTTTTCCCCTACTTTGTAAGTCGCTTTGGATAAAAGTGTCTACTAAATGTAAATATATATTTGTAATGCAATGAATTATGGCGCTTTATAGAAACGTGATACTTTTTCTAGGACAACTGTCATGTCAACTCGCTGCTAAACAAACAGAACAAAGCTAATTATAGCTTTATAATACGGTCAGTTGTGATGTTTGATTCTGATTGGTTGAGCTGCATTGCCACTGTGTTCCATCAACTGGGTTATATAAGCTGTGTCAGAAACCACTCCCTATCTCCTTGCACTATATCTGGTGTCCACCATTTTGTAGTGGTGTCCTAAACCTGAGTGAACTACTTCATTCCCTACATTCGTTCACTCTGTTTTACCCACAATGCACTCTTATTTTGAGTGTACATCCGATGTACACTCGCTCATTCACTATTTCCCATGATATAACATGAGACGACCGCTTGATTAGAATTAGCTGGAGGACACTGACCGTCAATGCCATGATTGTATGATTATACACACTATGTTTGTTCTTGTTGACTAACTATTTTCTACTTTTAAAGAATATGCAGATTAAATGAATGAGATAAATTTTTTTTTTTTATTTTAAATATATTATGTGTATGAATTAGTCTTTTGGGCTTGTTTGTATTATGGTTTGAATTTTACATTTACATTTATGCATTTGGCAGACGCTTTTATCCAAAGTGACTTACATTGCATTGTACTACACATTTGTTTCTAACTATGTGCAATCCCCTGGGATCGAACACATGCCCTTGGCGTTGCTAGCACCGTGCTCTAACCACTGAGCCATAGGAAAGCTTTCTAAAGTCAAACCAATCAATTAAATAATTTTATTAAACGTGATAAATAAGCATGCCTGCAAATAAATGTGACTTTTGTTCTCTATATTTTAAACTAATACGTGACAATTAAAGTGAAAATGATTTTTTTTGTATTCTATAAAACAATCCACAAAGCCACACAGGTGTAATATAAGCTAATCGTTATGTTTATGACAAACATCTGTGAGACGCAGGCTATATACATATATATAGTAATTCCAAAGTAGAATGAATATGTCCCAAATCGTAGTATGTTGAAAAGAGTATTCCAAAGATTCCCGGATGGTCTACTATTCCGGTAGAAATTCGAAGTGCAGAATGATGCACACTCTAAAGGCTAATATTACCCACAACTCACCGCGAGTAGACGGAGTTTAATACTGTTTAAAACTGTAAACATTACATACGAAATAATGAATGAATAAATACCTTAATTGAAAGAAGAGCTTTATTTTGATGTGTGTGACAGTTAATGGGCACAATGTTGTTTAGGCAACAACGGCCACTTCCGTTTCCTGTAAGTATGTCCCAGTGCATGCATATGGTTTTGCTACACACTAAAATGTATATACTTTTCCATTACAAAAATGTACAGACTTTTAGTGCATAGTATAAGTAGGCGAACTGGGACGCAGCATCACTCATTTTCATTCACTTCTTCCCCATATAGTGGACTCAAATGTCATTCGCTAGATAGGGAATAGTGAAGGAGTGAACGAGGGAGCGGTTTCAGACACAGCATTAGTCTTTAAATACAGGAGCATGGTATATTAAAGCAATAAGCCCCGCGAAGCAGTGGGTTACAAGTGCATTTTATAAACAACTAAGGGTTGTTCCGCTTTGCGTCGTACCTAAAAACTCCCCCTAGCTGTTATAAAATATCAGGTCACAGCCAACTTGTTCAGCTGCACACCGCCCCCTACTGTAAACAGCTGTGAATTGCTTTAAGAGAGACTGCCAAATGTGCATGTTTTACTTCATTTAATAAGTCCATAAGTTTACTAGTTTCATAAGTCTGGCGGAGTGATACAAACGGTGAAGCGATTTGATACTGGTGGAATATTGCATGGCTCTCAGCCAATCATTTTCGAGAACCAGAAAGAACTGTTGTAAAATTGTGGTCATTTATTTTTATTTTTTTTACAAATTATGTGGAGGTTCTGTTTTTCAACACAATTATGAACCCTGTAATCCCAATAATACTGAAGTCATGCTTCAATATAAAAAAGTTGTATCAAACCTCTAGCTTTTCTTTATTTGAATGGATGTCCCAAGCATCATCTCTCTGCCTACATTAATGAATGCTGGGTATGAGGCTGGTGAAAATGGGCAGTGATATGAAGCTCAGAGTTACAGCTTGGTGGTCAAGCCATGTCAAGCACAGGACATTTGCTTTGGCAATCTTTGTTGCCTGGTTCCAGTTTAGTGCCTGCCACAACACATTGTTGGATAAAGGAGAAGGGCACAACAAGCCCAATACTCAGGCAGTTGGCTATAGGCACTACATTTAATAATGTTGTTGTTTTGATGGCAAAAGTTGCTTTAAACACAAAGGATGGTCACACCAAATGTTGATTTAATTTATTTAATAGAAGTTAATTGATAAAGAGAATCTATTTATGACATTATTTTTGACATCACACTCATTTTACAGCATTTTTATACAAATGTCTAAAACGTTGAACAGTATACTGTTGCTTTGCAGGTAGGTTTCTTGAAGCACCTTGCAGACGTTGCCACAGTTCTTCTGGATTTAGTCTGTCTTAGTTTGTTCTCTTTCTTCATGTCATTCCAGACAGACTGGATGATGAGATCAGATCTCTGTGTGGAGCACTGGATGTGGTCAGACCCATTGTGCAAACAAAAATCGCACTGGATTACAATTAATGGCAACATGAATGTTTGGGAATGTAAACGGATATTTCCTACTGACACACTACTGACTTAAAACCATTTTTTAGCTGGTGAAAATACTACTGTTCAAATAACAGTAATAACCACCACTGTATGATATCCTGAGAGTCATGACTAAACTGCTATCCATCATCTCTGTTGGTTACAGTACTTAATTAAAAACATATTACCCATTGCGCAATTTTTACATACTGTATTTTGGTTGCTTATTTATGATTACAGCTTAACTGTAACCACTATTAATAATAAAAAAATGCTTGTCATTATTTTTTTCAGAATGAAAAGAGTCAGTGTCCAGCTGATGTTGTTCCAGACACTCTAGACATGCCCCTGGAAATAGCTGACGCTGCAGGCCAAGCCAAAGAGTTGCGTGCATTGCTGCAGGAAGTGCTCCCCTGGCCAGAAGCTCATCTTCTACATGTCCGACCTCCCAGCCTCCTTTCAGACAAGGCCTGTTCCCAGCTTTCAAGTATGGGCCTTCACCTTGGAGACAAAGTAGTCATCGCCGGTCAAAAGGTACAGCATTTATAAATCCAGCATTACTTCACTGCAATAAAGCACATAATAGTACTGTTTCTTTATGTAAGGAGCAAAAAAAAACACTTTTTGTGTCTATAGTATAAAAATAGGGGTTATAGTTTCTGTTTGAACAGATTTATTATGACTGATATCGATTGAAGCTGTTGAGAAATCCCATTTAAAGGGATAGTTTACCCAAACATTAAAATTCTGTTACCGTAAGTTGTTTCAAACCTTTATAAATGTCTTTGTTCTGTTGAACACAAAGAAATATATTTGGAAGAATGTTGGCAATTTTCAGTTCTAGGACATCATTAACTACTATAGTAGAATGAAGTATTTTATTTTTTGTTCTTTTGAACACAAAATTAAATATTTTTAAGAATTTAGGAATGCAAACAGTTCTGGGGCACCTTTGACTACCATTTTATTTTTTCCTACTGTGGTAGTCAATTATGTCCCAGAACTGAAAATTTAAAACTTTTATCCACAAATCTCCCTTTGTGTTCAGCAGAACAAAGTAATGTATACAGGTTTAGAGCAACTTAAGGGTGAGTAAATGATGACAGAATTTTTATTTTTGGGTGAACTATCCCTTTAAGTATCAATAAACACTCGAGAGCTTGTCAATTTGAATTTGATAAATTCTATAACAAATATTTATAAATGTATACGACAATTGATTACAGCCTATTGTGCAAACTTGTAAAATAAAAATTTGTTGAAAATGGCAATTGCGCATGATAATCACAAATCTGTTTTGAAATTGAAGTTGCAGGCAATAGTCAGTCAAATTGGCAACAATACAGAGAGAAACATGTAGTACATATTTACACTATTTTTTAAAATGTAAATTCACAGTCCAACCACAAATTGACACTAGTGCAACTTTAGATTTTCTAGACTTGAGTTTTGCTTCTTTCGAAATTTACCTGTTGTAAACCTAACTAGTGCACTTGTAAACTTCAAAATGAAAGAGTAGGCTGTCTTTAATGATGTCACACAACAGAGCCACTTCACCTACTTACGGCAGGCAAAGTTCTAATGGAGGGACCTACTTTTGCAAGTTCAAATCTACAGTACAAGCCAAAGGCAGGCACATGACATCATCAGTAATGGATAAGGGCTGCTATGGTTTACAAACCCATTTAGAGTTGGTATGGAAAATAGATGGTCAGGAGACTAAAGAGCTTGCAGTCTAGAGAATTAAAGGGTTTTCTCATCTGCATTGTCCTTGCAGAAATAAATCATTTAAGTTGCGTCTGTCTCTAACGCCCTCACATACCCGCACACAAAATTAGCCATTAATGAAATCCTCCACCACATTGGGACTAAAGTGAGCAGAGTGCATCTAGAGATTGGCTAATCAAAACACCATTATCTTCTGGGATCCTTGGCGCCGCTGGCTTTCTTTGATTTCCATTTTACTTTTAACCTTATTTTTTATCCAAGCTCATTTGCCTGTTTATGAATGTCAGCATATGAAAAAAACAAGGTTGGCTCTCCAGCGATTGACCAGTACGAGCCAAACTACGTACATTGTGTGCAAATGTGCTTGTTGTTTTCTGGAAAAAAGAAGTAATCACTTTTCATTGCTCTCTCGAGAACAGAGCAAGATAAAGAGAGCGTGAACCAGGTCTATTGAACGTGTATTATCTCCTCTGTAGCCCACGCAGCCAGTAAACTATTTCTCACACTTTTCCCAGAGAACCCCCATTTGCTAAAGTGTTTTCTGCGAGGTGCTTCTGTGGTCCCATGATTGAATACATAAAAAAAATGGTTCGTTGGTTAGGTTGGCACTCTACGGTTCTGTGGCAGTACTGAATTTGCTGGTGGTCTTTGGGCTGGAGTGGAGCTTCACCAACCAGTGGGCAAAAATGATGGATCAGTGGCTGGTGTCCAGTACTTCAGTTGCCCTAATAAGCATGGTAAGTGATATGGACATAGTTTCTCAGATTCCTTTTATATTTACTTGTATAGTTTAATGTTAACTACCCAATTCATTCAGGGTTTGGGCAAGCAGTAGGGTACGAGAGGCTGTTTTGTACCCTGACACAATACAATAGGAAAACGTCTGCGGCATAAATGATTTAATGACGTACGAAATATCTAACCTACCTAATATAATACGCACCCTTAGTAACATAACCATTCTGTTGCTGTTCACAGTCAGTCAGGGACTGCAGTATTTTTCAGTGGAATGGAGGCTTATAGTGATTTTACCTTGTGATAATTATTCTTTGTTCTGTAATGTATTAGAGAATGAAATGTGTGTGTTCTTGTAGCTCAATAGGTGTTTCTGTGGCTCAGATGGTAAAGCATGGTTGTGCAAGGTCATGGGTACGATCCCAGGGAACTTCAATACTGATAAACTGTATACCTTGAATGCAGTGCAGGGTGCTTTGAATACATTTTCATTCACATATGTAAATTTGGAATTTGCATACATTAATGTAAATGCAATTCATGCTTACCTGCTCCTTTCCAGGAATCTTCGCCCCCCTTTCTAAAATCAGCAAGATCTCTGAGCGCAGCAAAGAGAGTTCCCGCCAGCCTTACGCTCCTGTTCCCCGTCCAAGACGCATTGACTTGGCACGGGTCATGTCAAAGGTCAACACAGGTACACCTCTAATATACCTGATTGCTTAATGATCCTCTTTACAGCCTACAAACCCAATATCAGATAAAGCCTAGAAGGCACCATAGGCTCAAAGCTAATTAGCATCCCAGTGGAATAGCTTGATAGATAAACTCACACAAGTGTGAACAGCGACAGTGGTGATAAGGTCCCCTTTAGGGTTGTAGAGACAGTAAAAAGCAATGTGAGCACTGAAGAATGTAGGACTTTTTGAGAGAGCTAATGTCACTTGTGTGCTAATACAGTGCCCACCCCAGGGTCTGTTTATGCAGACATGACACTCAATGAAACATAAATGTAGCGTAAATGTTGTTACATACACAAAATGAAAGTGGAACAACGACTTAAATTTTTGTAGAAATATTTTACTTAAAGATTGGGTATCATGCTATGTCATGCATTCTGACTTCTTTAGACTGTTAAACATGCTGGCTTCTCATGCATAACATGGTCAATTTATTAAAAAACGAGTTGGCGTATGACGTAGTATTTCTGTACTTGATACACTCCCCCAGCGCTCCCAACTAGTTTCGGAAAGTTTTTTATAATTCTGGATCCCTGTGTCGTCCTTTTATTGGCCATTCTCCCGGAAAAGCACAGCAAGGCGAAAGAAAGAGCCCGCCCACGAGCCAACCAACGAGCGAGACCCGCTTACCATCAAGATAATCTGCGCTGCGTCAAGATGGAAATCCAGAAATAATCGTACAGCTGTATCTCTCTTTTATAAATTTTATCAAACTAAATACTCTTCGAAGATACGACATATGCAATACTACTGTATAGGCACTCAAGATTAATATGAGATTGGCAGAAACTGCCTGTGATACGCAATCTTTAAATTGTACAGTTTTTCATGTTGAATTCAGTTCAATCATTGTACAGTATTAGATAAATGCATGGTGAATATTAACACGTAGAAAAAATGGCATAAGCTGTTTATTTTAAAAGTGATTTAATACACATACACATGATAGAGGGACACAAATGGCACCTGATTTGTATAATGACTATCGTGTAGTCTCATACACTACAGAAAAATCTAGATTAATTTTGTATGTGTAGATTATAAATAATTATATGTATATAGAATACCCTGCACACATTAAGGGCATCAGTTTTAAAAGCAATATAACTGACACATATCAAAGTGTCCTGTGCTTTACAAAACTGCAGTTTCTCTTAGAGAAAGTCTGCAGGGAACGACAGTGTACCCACACAAGCTTCCATTGGTGCACTAACGTTGATGAACAGCTGTTCCCCTCACCTCTGTTACACCAGAGACTTCTTTTTGCACTCTGTGTAGGCTGCTGTTCAGCGTGAGTGGGTGGTGGTCAGTCGCGTTGAGTGGGGCCCGTCACGACTTGCCAAAAGCCCCGCAGCTTTTTGAAGATTTAAAACATTTCATTTCACAAACAAGAGTATAATCATATGAATTTTAATATGTTTTTGCCACGCGGGCTGTGGTACATTATCATAACTTTACACATTAATTTCATTAAATGCAGCTCTGAAGCTCTCGTTGTTTTCGGCTGGTAAACAGTACTTGATCCTGTCAGCAGGTGGCACTGTTTCAACAGACGTGATTTATTCACTGAACTGTGGTCTGCGAAATTAACTCAACTCAACTTTATTTATATAGCGCTTTTTACATTTTCATTGTTACAAAGCAGCTTTACATAAGACATATTGACTATAAGCTGCTGCCTCTGCACAAGCTCCAGAGCACAACAAGGCTAAATAAAATAAATAAACTTACTAATAAGGTAAATTATAGTTTAAGAGTATCATTAATAATCTAATAGCATTTGAAATTTTGTGGTGAAGACGTGTCAGGTGACCGCGTCCTTCTTTATCCAGCTCTATCATCTCAGCTCTTGTCAGGTGGCCGCTTCCCATTCTCCGCTGTACCATTAGGTCAGGCCATGAAGACGTGTCAGGTGACCGCGTCCTTCTTTATCCAGCTCTATCATCTCAGCTCTTGTCAGGTCGCCTCTTCCCATTCTCCGCTTTACCATCAGGTCAGGCCATGAACTGCATCCTGCTCGCTGTGGTAACCTTGGAACAATGAGACAAGACTGGCTGAGAGTAGAGTACTGTTCTGCACTCTTTGATGCAACAAGTACATCATTTGTGTTTTTGGTTCCGGTTGATTTAACTAAAGCAGCCTGAACCCTCAGAGGATTTATATTATGGAAGTGTAGTGTATGCAAGATTAAAAAGATGCGTCTTTAGTCTAGATTTAAACTGACAGAGTGTGTCTGCCTCCCGGACAGTGCAGGGAAGACTATTCCAAAGTTTAGGCGCTAGATAGGAAAATGATCTACCACCTGCATTTGATTTTGAAATTCTAGGTATTACCAACTGACAGGACGCCTGGGAGCGTAATGTACGTGAAGGACTGTAATACAAAAGGAGTTCATTCAAGTACTGAGGAGCTAAACCATGGCAACCCTTGACACAGCGATGGAAGGCCAGAGCTCAGATGTGGAGCCATGTGTGGCCGCACTCGCCACCATGGACAAAATGCCTGCAAATGCCGGTCATGCTCAATAGATAACTTTCATATCGTGAAATTAGCGCGAGTCGCAACAGCAATGAATTGTCCTGCAAATGCCGATCATGTTTGGAAGATAACGCGAAATTAGCGATTTGAAGTCATGACACGCAACAGCAATCAATGGTCTCATGACTTGTGAATGTAAACATAAGCTGTGTTTGACTATTTGTGGCGCTGCACGCACAGACAAATCTGCAGATTTAAATGGGAATGGTCACTCTTAGAAGAAGGGTTGGGGAGTGGGCGGAGCATGGGAGAAAGAGAGGAAACAACTGTCATCTGTTAGTCTCCTCACCAAATACCAGCATGTATACAACATAATATGTTATATGTCATTTTCCCCTCAAAATAATATTATTTATTATTAGTAATATATTATATATTAGATTAATCAAGGATCTACCACCTGCACTTGATTTTGAAATTCTAGGTATTACCAACTGACAGGACGCCTGAGAGCGTAATGTACGTGAAGGACTGTAATACAAAAGGAGTTCATTCAAGTACTGAGGAGCTAAACCATGTAGGGCTTTATAGGTAATAAGCAAGATTTTAAAGTTAATGCAATGCTTTATAGGTAACCAGTGCAAGGTTGACAGAACCGGGCTAATATGTTCATACTTTTTTGTACGTGTAAGAACTCGAGCTGCCGCGTTTTAGACCAGTTGGAGTTTTTGTAATAAGCCTGCAGGGCAACCACCTAACAGTGCATTACAGTAATCTAGTCTTGATGTCATGAATGCATGAATTAACTTCTCTGCATCTGACATTGACAGCATATGACGTAGTTTAGATATATTCTTAAAATGGAAAAACACAATTTTAAAGGTGTTGGCGACGTGGCTCTCAAATGACAGACTACTATCGAATAGAACACCAAATTCTTTGCTGACGACGAGGGTTTTATGGAGATCCCCGTCAATAGTTAAGCAGTATTCTTGGTTGTTACTTATAGCAGTTTTCGGTCCAATAAGTAACACTTCTGTTTTGTCTGAGTTCAGTAATAAAAAGTTGTTACTCATCCAGTTTTTTATATCGACTATGCATTCCATTATTCGATGGAACTGCTGTGTTTCATGAGGCTTCGAGGAAATATAAAGTTGAGTATCATCAGCATAACAGTGAAAGCTAACTCTGTGTCGCTTTATTATATCTCCTAGAGGTAGCATGTATAATGCGAAGTGCAGAGGCCCTAAGACTGAGCCCTGTGGTACACCGTACTGGACTTGCGATTTGCGTGACACCTCATTGTTTATTGCTACAAATTGAAAACGGTCGGATAAATAAGATTTTAACCATTTCAAAGCTATTCCTTTAATGCCGACGTAATTTTCGAGTGTACTGTACTGTGACATGCTCTAAATCCAGACTGGAATTCTTCATTGATGTCATTCCTTTGGAGGAAGGAGCATAATTGAGTTGAAACTACTTTTTCCAGAACTGTAGATATGGAAGGTAGATTCAATATAGGCCTGTAGTTCCCTAGTTTTCTAGGGTCGAGTTGAGGTTTTTTGACAAGGGGCCTTATAACAGCCACCTTATATGCTTTAGGCACATGTCCCAATGTCAGAGATGAGTTCCCTTTCTGTCAGTCTCTCGACGTTGTGTCAAACCGACAGATTGGAGTTTGTCTTGAGAACCTATCATCTTCTGAGTATTTAGAAAAGGCCAATGAAAATTGGCGAATGAAATTTGCATGCCGGACTCCTCCCCGGATGTCCGGGTATAAGAGGGAAGCCGGCGTGCTCATTCATTCACCTTTTGTTCTTCAGAGCCTACGCATCTGATGAGCTTCTCTACGATCTTTGGTGATAATTTTTCTGCTGGAATATACGACGTGGTGCAGCGGACGGTCCCTGCCTGCAGTGACTCTCCCCTGGGCATCTCGGAAGTTCCGGAGGTGTTCGAGCTAATTTCCTTTCTAAAAGAGCTAAATTTCTCTAGCGTGGCTTGTCCCGCTGTTCTCATGGGTGCAACACACTCATCAATGATTCTTCGGGCTCCCTCCCTCGGGGGGTCGAGCCCAGGAAAAAGCGGATGTCTAGATGTCGGCCATGCTTTCCCGGGCCGCCGTGAGTGTTGGGTTGCAGTGCCCGCACTGCCTCTCCCGGCGTTCGCGGCTGGCTACATGGCGCCTCGGGTTCGCCCCCAGTGCCGTCTTTACCGGAAGTGCATGAGGAACTTTGCAAGACCTGGAACGCCCCTTCCTGCACGTTTCACGTCAAACAAAGTTCTGTCACCCTCTCTTCCCTCGAGGTTGAGACAGCTGGAGGATGCGTCGGTGTCCCCAGGTGGAGTTGCCGCCTGGGGGCCCTGGGTCGGACGATGTCCACACTTGTGGTCCATGAGGAACTCCTCTGGCCGATACTTGCGCAGATGAGTAATGCTGAGAAGGTCCGCTTTCTCGACGTACCCGTCTCGCAAGGGGGGGCTGGTTGGTGTTACTGTGGAGGGTTCTCGACAGTAAAAAGCTCCTCCTCCGTGCCGCAACTCGGCCGCCTCGGCCGTCGAGTCCCGTGCACTGTCTGCTTCCCAGCAGCCCTGGTCCTCTTCAACGCCCTCCAGTGACCTGGAGGAGACAGCGAAGAGGAGACCATCGCCCCATCAGCAGCCGCGGGCAGCGGCTGTCATGGGATCACCTCAGGGGGATCGAGGCTACCATTGGGCCCGACCCCAGCCACAGCGCTGGTAGGTCGGATAGGGACGGTTCCTGCCCCGTCCCTCCATCTGCTGGCCCCCTCTGGGGGGCTGGCGCCCACTTACTCTCAAAAAGGAGAGTTTCCTCTCTCTCTGGGTTACCTCAGCCGCTCTCACCCTCTGCACGACGGTGAACGGCAAACTCGACGTTGCGTCATGGCAAAGCGCAATGTCGAGTATAAACACCAGCCCTCAGCACTCTCAGTCAGACAGTGCGTTGAGCTGCGCAGTCGCCAGGCAGGAACTATGGCAGAGCCGATCTCCTCCCCGGGGGGCCTCCCCTGGCAAGGAATCCGTACTGCTAGCCATCGAACCACCCTCCGCGGGGGCGATGAAGCAGATCGACCTCTAGTCCCCTGTCACAGTTCTGGGGCCCCCAGACTGTCAGGCGGGCTGAGGAAGACGATCCGTCTCGGCTACGCGATTCAGTCGCTACACGTCCGCCCAAGTTCCGGGACGTCCTTTTACCTCAGGCAGAGGCAGGGATGCCCCCGTACTTCGGGCGGAGGTCGCCTCCCTTCTGGTGAAGGGAGCGATCGAGCCCGTCCCACCGGCCGAGGTGTTCAGCGGGTTTTACAGCCCGTACTTCATTGTCCCTAAGAAAGGCGGAGGGTTGCGCCCTATCTTGGGTCTGTGTGTTCTGAACAGGCACCTACACTAGCTGCCTTTCAGGATGGTCACGCAGAAGCGCATCCTGGCGTCCGTCAGGCGTCAGGACTGGTTCATGGCAATCGACCTGAAGGACGCGTACTTTCATGTCTCGATCCTCCCTCGACATCGGCCGTTCCGACGGTTCGCGTTCGAGGGACGGGCATATCAGTACAGGGTCCTCCCCTTCGGTCTGTCCCTGTCTCCACGAGTCTTTACGAAGGTCGTGGAAGCCGCCCTCCTTCCCCGTTGGGAAGGAGGTGTACGGGTACTAACTATCTCGACGACTGGCTCAAGTTTGGGCACACTCTCGAGATCTGTGGTGTACACACAGGGACCTGGTGCTCCGGCACCTAGATCGGTGGGGCCACAGGTCAACTGAGATAAGAGCAAGCTCTCCCCGGTGCAGAGCATCCTCTTTCTCGGTATGGAACTCGACTCTGTCCTCACGAGCGGCCCCGCTCACCCCCAGGGGGGGGCGCGAGGACTAGCGCGCCCGGTCAGTGTTGAACTGCCTGAGATCAGACAGTCAGCGGTCCCCCTGTAACAGGAGGCTCCTGGGATTCATGGCATCCTCGGCGGGGGTGGCCCCCCCTCGGGTCGATGCATATACGACCGCTCCAACACTGGCGGCAGAGTCAAGTTCCTTGGAGAGCGTGGCACACCGGCAGCAGGCGTTGGTCACACGCTTTTCTGCCGACACACCCTAAGGGGTGCCGTGTGCAACGGGCAAGCAGTGTCGGGGCGGTGGACGGGCCCCCGCCTGCGTTGGCATTCAACTGCCTAGAGTTGTGGGTTGTGCTACTTGCATTGAGGGACTTCCTCTCGTGCAGGGAAGCACGTGCTGGTCCGGTCGGACAGCACAGCTGCTGTGGCGTATTCTTCACTCACAGCAGCTAACATGACTCGCCCGACGCCTCCTCCTCTGGAGTCAGCAGGTGATCAGCTCCCTGCGAGCCACACACATCCCAGGCGTCCTGAACCAGACAGCCGATGTGCTCTCTCGTCAGTTGACGCCTTGCGGAGAGTGGCGACTCCCTCCCCGCGCAGCCGGCTCATTTGGGGGCAGTTTGGCCAGGCACAGGTGGTCCTGTTGCCTCCCCGAACTCCTCCCATTGTCCGCTTGGGTACTCCCTGTCCGAGGTACCCTCGGCACGGATGCCCTTGCGCACAGCTGGCCGCGGGACAAGCGGAAGTACGCTTCCCCCCAGTGAGCCTCATTGCACAGGGCCTGTGCAAGGCCAGGGAAGAGGAGCATCAAGTGGTACTAGTTACGCCCCTTCGGCCTAACCAGGACTTGGTTCTCGGAGCTGAGGCTCTGACAACAACTCCCCCCTGGCCGCTCCCCCTGGCGGACAGCTTCCCCAGGGGAAGGGGCACGTTACGGCATCCCAGGCAAAACCTGGTCTCCATGTCTGGACGGGACGAGGAGATCCTGAGTGACCCACCCCCGGTCCGGTTGGGACGTCACTCAGGCTAGGGCTTCGGCCACTGGGCGGCTATACGCCCATAGGTGGCGCCTCTTCTCGTCCTGGTGCTCTTCTCGGCGAGAAGACCCGCGGAGTTGCTCGGTCGGGTACGAGCTGTCCCGTCCTCAAGAGAGACGGGGGAGTAACCTCTCCCCCTCCACACTGGGAATGTATGTAGCCGCTACGGCCGCTCATCATGACCCAAGTGCTGGGTAGCCTCTGGGACAGCACGACCTGGTCATTAGGTTCCTAAGGGGCGCGAGAGGGTGACCACCTTATCCGCGCTCCGTACCCTCTTGCGACCTAGGTGGCGGGCCTCAAGAGGCCCCGCCCCCTTCGAGCCTCTCGGGGTTGCCGCTCTTTCTCAGTCTTGATAAAGACGGCTTTCCGCATGGCGCTCACCTCCAAGAGGGTAGGGGATCTACAAGCACCCTCCGTGTCCACAGATTGCCTAGAACTCGGGGCCGGGATTCTCACGTTATCTTGAGACCCCGCCCCGGCTACGTGCCCAAGGTTCCCACCACTCTCCCGAGAGACCAGGTGGTGAACCTGCAGGCGCTCCCCACCGGGGAGGAAGACCCAACCTATCCGTGTTTTGTCCAGTACGCGCACGGCGCCTCTACTTGGACCGCACGCAGAGCCCAGAAGCTCTGAGCAGCTCTTTGTCTGTTTCGGAGGTCAGCAGGAGGGCTGTCTCCAAACAGAGGCTGGCGCACTGGATCGTGGATGCCCTCGTTAGGGCATACCGATCTCTATTCGCCCCTGCCCGTTGGGAGTGAGGCACACCCCTCGTGGGCACTGGCTCAGGGCGCCTCTCTGGCAGACATCTGCAGAGCTGCGGGTTGGGCTATGCCCAACAACTCCGTGAGGTTCTAATACCTACGCGCGGAACCGGTGTCAGCCCGCATCCTGGCAAGGTGTGGGACCGGCAGCCGGTAGGGCGTACGCCTGCGGAAGCCCTTCCCCCTCCGGGGGGAGCAGTGGCGATCCCGCCTCACTTCTTTCCCCTCGGGTAAAGAACAGGCATTCCATCCATCACTAAGCACCCTTCCAGGGGACAGGCTGGGCAGAGCAGCCCTGCCCCCTTAGGCCGGGGAACAGTTGAGTTATCTCCCACATAGCTCTAACCGGACCTAGTGCTCCAGACGTGGTAACCCCCCCTCCGTGGGCTGTTCCGTCTGATGTATCCTCATGAATGGTTCCCACCTTGGCAACCCATGACCTCCCCAGGTGGACTCCCACCTTGCGGTTAACTCCTGCAGTCCGCACATTCCTCCCATGAGTTCTCCCCTGATGGTGAGACCATGTGGTGTCTCCACTAATTCCTCCCTACGGTAGGTAGTGGCCTCTGCAGCGTTTTTCCCCCCCAGGGGGGAATAATGCTTACCCAGTGGCCCGTACGGTGCCGGGCGGCTTCTCGCCATTTAGAGAATCAGGCCTCCGCCCGTGACGGCCGGCGTTAGGGGGCTTCCCAACTTTTTGTGGAAAGCTCTGGGTCCCCCTTCCTCTCCACTGGAAGGTCATAATTTCGCGTTAGCGTGTTCGTCTGACTCGCCCAGGCCAGTCAACGTCGCTCCGCAGAGATTGTGACGCGGCTCAGTGCTGTGGCGTTTTCCATAGGAACCCCATTCTGTCGGTTCGACACAACGTCGAGAGACCGACAGAAAGGGAACGTCTTGGTTACGGATGTAACCTCGGTTCCCTGATGGAGGGAACGAGACGTTGTGTCCCTCATGCCACAACACTGGCCGCCCACCCCAGCGGTCGGGGGAGGATGCTTTAGGCTCCTCAGACAAAAGGTGAATGAATGAGCACGCCGGCTTCCCTCTTATACCCGGACATCCGGGGAGGAGCCCGGCATGCAAATTTCATTCGCCAATTTTCATTGGCCTTTTCTAAATACTCAGAAGATGATAGGTTCTCAAGACAAACCCCATTCTGTCGGTTCGACACAACGTCTCGTTCCCTCCATCAGGGAACCGAGGTTACATCCGCAACCAAGACGTTTTCATTGTTAAGGACGGACTTTGCCCTCGCCCAACTGGTCACCACCTTGATGTCGGACCTGCTGCGTGAAGTCATCTCATCGATGGACAGCCTAGCCATGGGCAGAATCCCGCCATACCTTGTACAGCCTAGCCATGGGCAGAATCCCGCCATACCTTGTACCCCTGAACCTCGTTCAAAGTTTTCTGACATCTGCTACTACGGGCCCCACGAGTCTTGTTCAGACCCATCTCGCTTATTCTCTGGGCAGTGCTATCCTTCTACATATCGCCCCTAAACAGGGCGAATTGGCCTTTCTTCTGAACCTACCTATAATCGAGCCTAACAACATCTACAGACTCAAGGACATTGTCAACGTCGGGTTCTGGCAAGGTAACACCCACATCTGAATCCACACTCCAGACAAGGTCGCCTACCATGACAGCAATGAACAGCTGTATTTGGCCCCAAATCTGCGTATGTGCACCTTGACCAAAGACATTCATTACCTGTGCCCTAGCAAACCCTTCCTTCGGGACAACACGGATGGAATCTGCGGATTACAACCCATGAGCGGTAATGCCTGCTGCCCCGCTGAGGCTAAACCCCGTGACCAGGTCATCTACACGAACACAGAGATTATAGGAGATCGGTGGCTAGTCAACACGCCAGCACGCATAGCCACCCTGACCTACAATCAACACGACACTGCCACCCGCATCACTCTGCCCAACCAAACCCTGTGGGTCGAAGTTCCCAAAGATGCCGTCCTCTAGTGTTGTCAAAAATATCGATATTTCGATACGTATCGATAATGAAAAATCTGAAACGGTTCCAATACGCATGTCCCACGTATCGATACCAGCTGCGCGTTCCCACTGACTCTCTTTTTTCCGACAGTGAGTTGACACACACTGCACGTGAACGCTGTGTCAACAGAGCCCCGCATCCTCTCACAGACTTGACTCGTTTGGGGCAGTTAAAAAGTGTTAATGTTAGAAAAGATGGCCAGTGCATAGTCTCAGTAACACATCTGGCGCTTGGTAACCGCTCGTTTACGCTTCCCATGTTTACCATCGCGCTCTATGTATGTGCGCTGATCAGTAATTTCATCCACTCGTTTTATTCGCCCTGGTTATATGTTGTTTATGTTTTTACAGAGTCTCCGCAACAGTTCTCATGTTTAATGCATGCGTTTCTGTCTTTATGTGCGCTCATCAATGATTTCATCCACTCGTCTCGTTCGCTCTGGTTAAGTTGATGTTTGAAATGATGCTGGTGCGGGTAAAGTCTCCGAAACAGTTCTCGCGTGTGATACACGTTTGCACTTCCGTGTTTACCATAGCGCTCTATGTATGTGCGCTGTTCAATGATTTCATCCACTCATCTCCTTTGCTCTGGTTAAACGTTGTTAATGTTAGAAAGATGGCCAGTGCGGAGTCTCTGCAACAGTTCTTGCATTTAAAGTTTGCGTTTCTGTCTATATGTGCGTTGATCAATGATTAAATGTGAACAAATAAAAAAATTGTAATTTTTTTGCAAGGCTATTAACTAACATTAACGAACAAAGAATGAGCAAAACATTACGTTTTTTAATCTCTTTTAAATGTTAGTTAAAAATACAACTATGTATGTAAGCTCTGGTCCATTAGTACTGACAAATACAACTTTGATTTTAAATAATAAATGTATTAGTAAAATTAACATTAGATTAACAATTAATAAATAATGTAAAAATATACCTCATTGTCTAATCTTGTTCAATTTAACTTTAAATAAAATGTAAAAAAATTAGGGCTTTATTGTTATGGAAGTTTTTTCCCCGTGGTATCGAAAATGGTATCGAATATAGATATTTTTTAGGTATTGTATCAAAGTTAGAAATTCCAGTATCGTGACAACACTACCATCCTCCATATAGATGACCTGGCCCTATACCATCTCCCCAGCGAAGGGTACCACACTGAGATAGATATATCATCCTTCTTCAGGGACCAGAACTTCACCTTGGACCATGAGCTGGAAATGGCGATCACCGAAGGGGGGCCCCAGCTGATTGATGTCACGCAAGTCGACGCAGCCCTACAGGCACTCGCTCGGATGCCAACCCTCTCGAGTATTCCCTTTGTGCGGTCCTGGACTGCTGCCGATACCGCACTTTCCTTGTCCACAGTGCTAGGATATGCCCTCTCTCTGTGCCAAGCCTTCGCTCTGTATAGAAGAATCAGGAGGTCATAAAGATGCAAATTAGCTGTTGAGTGGACAAAGAACCTCTTCCCTGCTCAACTCTGATTGGTTTGTGGGCATTCAAACTCAGGTGGGCATGCCCTCTCATGAAGTTAAATATTGAGCCTGCTCTAGAAAGATCGTCTCTTCCTCTCTTCTCTTCTGCTCTAAAACTTGTTTCGTGGCGTCTCTTCGGAGACTGGGAGAAAAGGAGGAGCAATGGACTTCTACTGCCACGTGGTTAAGCCAAGCGTCCGATTACGAGGCCAGCAACTTTCTGCATGACTGCCTTCTGAAACCTTTTGAACAATTCCATCTCATACGGATATCGGTCC
Source organism: Triplophysa rosa (assembly GCF_024868665.1). Lineage (NCBI taxonomy): Eukaryota > Metazoa > Chordata > Actinopteri > Cypriniformes > Nemacheilidae > Triplophysa > Triplophysa rosa. The sequence continues at coordinate 94,354 of NW_026634368.1, forward strand.
AGCACAGAGCTTGCAAGTATCCGTTTCTATGCTATATATTACTAATCAGAGACCGTAAAATATGTATATTTAATAACGATTATTATATGTATTTTCCTTTGAGCTAAACTAATTCCTTGACTGAAATTGATGTTTTAAATAACTCATTTCATGGATGTGATGTTGAAAGATCTGGTGGAGAACCATATTTGGTGAGCTTTGCTCATCAATATAATAACGTTAGCTAAAACCTCTACATAATTGGTGGTAGAATGCGGGCGTGATTAAACAAAAGTTATGAGCTTAAACTACTGTCAACCTAAGTGTGTTTTAAATCAAGACAATATGATGCAACGTGCTATACACATGTATGTTGCTATTTGCGGCTTGTTTAATGTAGATAAAGTGATAGCTTGATTTGGTACTTCTGCTATGATTGTAAAAGTCTTAACATAGTTTAAATGGTATCAGTGGGAGGTTAATCTGATTTGGCGAAGAAATCCAAATTTCAGTATTAATAAATGCATAAATCTATTCTGACAAAGGAATCTCAGATTAACTGCATGTGAAACTGTTCCAGAATTAATCTTGTCACGACGGTGCGTGGAAGAACCCAATTGCAGGCAGGCGATGAAGGGGTTAAACAAGATATATTTATTAAATAACAGAAACACCCACGATGGGGAAAAACTAAACAAGGTATAAATGCAAAAACAAAGACTTCCCACGTGGGGGCAAAAACGTGAAGACAAGATCAAAATAAAACTAAAATCCACAGACAGGGCAAGGCAAAAAGAACACGGGTAAACAAACACAAGCATATACAGAACGCATACATACACACAACGCAAGAGCACAGGACAATGAAACAAGAGGGCATTATATAGGGCAAGACAAACGAGGGATAATGACACAGGGCAGGTGAGGGTAATGGAACACGGCCGGGAAGTAATACGGAAAACGAGAGGGGCGGGGCCAATGACAAGACACTGGAGAGAACGCATATTATTGTCAAAAGGACAATAATATGTTTCTCTCCACACATAACCAAAGACTTTGTCATGGCTCTGCCGCAGGACCAGGAAATCCAAGACTAAAAGAAGCAGAACCATGACATAATCCGTTTTGGCGAAGAAATCCCAATTGCAGTATTGTTTATCTGTTTCTGACGAAGGAATCTCAGTACAGTTTTATGTAAAGGTAGATTTGAGTGAGGCACCTCTTTCTACGTTGTAAGGGCCTTGTAAATTATAGTCAGATCTATGCCATTCATCTAAACTTTGACTCTGCATCAGGGCTCTAGAGTGCGACCAATTTGGTCGCATATGCGACCTAATTTCTCAATGGTGTGACTAAAAAAAATCTGAGGTCGCACCCGTGCGACCAGCCGTTCGAGAAAAAAAAAAGGCTGTGCGAAAGTCTCCCTGTGGTTCAACAACAGACACATTAGGCCCATATCATGGTCTAAACCAATCAGAGATAGTGAAGGGCGGACCCCCCTCTGATTGGCCGTGGTCCAGATATTCCTGTACGTGTGTACGTTTGAAAATGCTGTGCTGTAGTCAGACAGAGAGAGGTGAGTAGCCTAGGCCCGTCAGATAAACAGAGTGGATGTAGCCGCGGATGATGAGAGAAGATGAAAAGAACGATTGACAACTTTTTCGTTAAGAATGTTAAGTTAAGGCCTGATCCGTCCGAAAATCATAACCAATGCTCTGACACGCTAGACTGCGACTAAATGGTCTCATTTTGCGAAAATTTTCCTGCCAGTGCGACAAGTTTTTCTTAATGGTCGCACCGGTGCGACTGTCAAACTGATCAATATATAATTGTTGCGTATTATAAATTTAATGCGCACAAATGTTATATTGCGCAAGCTGCGCATTCAGTCACTCATTTTCGTCTCCCCTCCTTCAACCATTCACTTATCTATCAGTGCCACCACCCCCAAAGATGTAATTCGCGGGTTACGGGTAAGAGGCGAAGGACCGAAAGAGCAGACGAGTGAAGCGCTCAATCTTGCAACTTAAATAAATATGCAGAATACAAGAATTTCCCCTGCTAAGGTACAAAACAGCAAAGAATACGAAATGTGTTGCAAGTATTGTATGCATGTGAAGCTAATGCAGGAAACATGTGTTTAAACTTTATGCACTAAACTATTGTATAAAGATCTCTAACAATGCTGCAAAGCATACAAAACGTTATACATCACGCTAAATACTATTTATTTGTAAGTCGATATTGATAGAATCCAAACGTGTATCAATGCAGCTTTCATGAAGAATAATCACTAAAAGCCTTCAGGTCTCGTGGGTTGTTTGAGATGCGCGCGCCCAGAGAGTCAGAGCACAAAATACTAAACGTAGTTCTCTTTCACGCTTTCTTATTCTGAAACGGACATATTAACACAAAATAACCTAAAAATTCCCATATTAACAAGAAACCTTGTAAAGGTATTCAGTTTGTTTCGTGACCAAACAGTTGGGAAACAAAACACGTGTTCCAGTATATTGTGCGAGCTCTTAAAGGGGCAGCAGCATAATTAAGATCTCTGTTTATAATGTTCATCAAACAACAACTGACGGGCCCAAAAACACTCACTGATATTAAAGGAATTGTGTTCTCTTATAGGAGTTGTTCACAACAAATAAAGGAAGAAAGTAGCTTTATGAAAGATGTGCTTTAAATATGGTAAAGTGTTGAAAGAGAGTTTACATATACAATAAAAATAATTCAATCATAAACAATGATTTGTATTAATTTCTAATTGATTTATTAATGTATTAAACACATTTTAATGAAGTTTTAGTGATTCTTTTTTCTCACCTCACCCCATGACTCTGGTGCTATCAAATTAAGGGCTGGTGCCACCAACTGAATAACTTGGTAGCACCAGTGCCACCTCTCTCAAGTGTTAGTCTAGAGCCCTGCTTCTTTGTTTATTTGCGGTTGTTGCATGCTCCGAATCTTTAGTTCCCTCTTTTGTCACCGTCACATTGCTTTGTTGCTGTCCACTTGGTGCACGACATTGTTTGATAAGAAATCGATCCATTTGTAGTCCGTGTATAACACAAGCTAACTAGCATGAAATGTTGGAAATAGCAGTAGCTAACGTCAAGTGTTAAGAGCTGGAAAGAGCGCCAAAAACCGGCAGCTGCGCAGTCAGTCAGTGTAACGTTAATGGACGTAACGGGAGAGACAGTATCTTTTTTGACTATATTTTCATATTTTATTCCTCTTTTTTTTTGGTACTTTTATATAAATGATTTGTTATAGAGCAGACACAGCATTTTCTAATGGGTTATGTCTCGCTTATTTTTTATGTTTTTTTATGAATTAACTATTTTGACTGCGTGATCATTTCACCATATTATTTACTGCCATACGAGCCATGAATTAAAGCTTGGCGAGCCGCAGGAGGCTCGCGAGCCGCGCAATGAGTAACACTGTTCTAGAGTTAATGGCTGACTGATGAATTCTTGTGTGCCCTAATGTAACTTCATGTACTCGCATGTTTAGTACTGAAATCAGTTCCTTTAAGTTTCCTGCGCAATGATGTATAGAATGTGAACCCTTCATGCATCATTTGTTTTTATAATAACTTCAGTTAATAAGTTCAATTTGGCATCCAAATAAGGCGCGGAGAAAGAGACAAAGAACGAATTTCCCACTCACCGATGGCTGCTATACATTGGCCAGTTGACCCGCTGAGGGCGTGGCGTGTATGAGCTTAAGACCAGCATGCTGCGACTCATTCTTTGCTCAACTCGGCAGTTCAACTCCCCTGGGACCTGTCTCATCTCTTTGAGATTGACTTTCCGGCAAATTACTGGGGCAAACTTCGTTGAACACTCCGATCTCAGGAAGAACTCAGCGAATTTCCTCACGGCGATCCATCAGCACTCTCTCTCTCTCTCAGGTTCTCATTGGCTCAGCAGTCAAAGCAAGTATAACTATTCAACAACGCACCTAAGTTATCCCCTTAACTTGTTAAGGTGAATTTCGCGAGAGAACTGATGTTTTGTGCAGGAGTAATTTAATATTGCCATTCTTTATACTACTTGTCTTTTCCATACATTCCTCTTTTAGTGTACGAATGTTTCAGCGTGTATGTTTTTGTTAGTTATATGTTACTTTTATGTTTTTGGTGCACCGTAGTTTTTAGATAATAAACGCTCACCTGTATTCCCATGTGTTTGTTTCTGTGTAACTGCTCGCAAGCAAGTCTGCTCATCTTGTTACCGACTCTCAAGTAGTACCGTGCGAAGAGGGTTACTATCCGAGGCCTGTATACTGTCCCTCTTAAGAGTTAGAATACGACTCCACTGATCATTCGCTGGACGAATGTAATGGGGGGGGGGGGGGTGTTATTTCTGATTCTGCTGCATTGGGTAAATGCTACAGAATACACATAGTTGATAGCACTCAACTCTGCGTATTCACCCTTTGAGTTAAAATTGATAATTTCCCTGAGATGCACTACAAGTGAATGAGATAGATTTGCTCCGTGCATTAAGTGATTGAGATCAGTTTGCTATTTGTTTGACTGATGTAAAATTGGTATAAAGGATTCTTGGTGTCTTAAACCTGTTACTGAATTAAGAGTTACTTAATTTTACTACTAAAAAGCTATAGGAACAGTCACGGTTTTTGTTACTACTTAAGTGACAGTTGAGATGTTCTGCTTGATACGCCCTGCTCCTTATCATTTAAGGTATCATTTACCTGTAGGCAGCCTGCAAAATTTCTATATTCAGCTTATTTTTGCTGTGTGATTCTGCTGAGAGATCTGCTCAGTGGTTAGAGCATGGCGCTAGCAATGCCAAGGTCATGGGTTCGATCCCATGGGATTGCACATACACTGAACAAAATTATACAAGTTGGATATAGATAACATCATTGCACTTGGTATGTTAACACCAGGCTGTGTTTGGGGGAAATATACTCTATTACTGATGTCTTTTTTTGTTTGTTTGTTTGTTTGTTTGTTTATCAGTTAGCCTCGTAACTTGTTTCATTAATGAAGTCTTTAGCCCATGACGCTCTGTGAATATGATAGTTTAATGAGATCCTCATTCCCAAACAATTTTTTAAGGGCTGGAAGGTTAAATTGTCTTTTGTCCGTGGTTCCACAAGATTAACATTTGGCCAGGACTCATACAGGCTTCAAAGACTAAGTTTGATAGGACTGAAATTGCAAAATAATTAAATAACTTGACTTTGATAAGTGCACATTTAATTTTTGGAATGCTGTTGGATTTATGTGTGCAGGATTAGTGTTTACAAGGACATTTTAAGTAATATTATTTTGTATAATATGTTCCAAGTTAACTAACTGAGGTGGTAACTGTTTTAATTCAGTCAGGATTAACACTGATTTACCATTTACTTGTTCAGAGACAGCTATATGTAAACCAGATTTACGCTTTTGAAGTCCATACTTCATGGCTCTGGCACACTTCCAAAATTGTGAAAAGTGGTAAAGAAATAAACTTGAATGAAGGGATGACTATGACAGGCTCATGGACCTCAATCTAAAGTGTGAGTTTATCAGGGTTAAAACATTGTTCTTGTTCCATACTGTTGTTGAATGACTATCAAATACATAGTTCAGGTAAAGCTCTTTAGGATTGGATATTATTGGATACTTAGATGTATCAGCCTTTGGCTTTGTAATTTAAGCACACCTAGAGATTAAAACTGAGGCTGACATTTTGTGACTGACCATGGTCGAAAGCATAACGTTCTGGACCCAGCCCTGCTTACTATAATCATAATAAATATAAGCAGCATTTTTTTTTCAGTCCTGTTTGAAGTTTTGTATCTCAGCAAAAATAAATCATTTGGAATTCATCCCGGTCTGTAATCAGTGGGGAAGTAGCCTTGTAACACATCATGTGACCGTTAGATGGACTAATTGTGTTGCTGTTTATGTTCAGAAATGTTTTCGCACATGGTCCATTGCACATATTTGCAAATTCATTTATTGATTTGGGCATTTTAAGAACCATTATAAGGCTTAGTTGCATTCCGTTTTGAGCCAGATCTCGTGATGCTTCTCCCACAGTTACCAGCTGCAGCAATTTGAACTTTTAGTTCTTGACTCATAAAGCAGAGTTCATACTGACATAGATCAGCAGCAACAAAGTAATGGAGTCACTTTCAGTGAGGCTTGACAATGTGATGTGGGTGTGTCCAGTGATCAATCAAAAAAACATTCATATGATCAGTGAATGCAGTAAACTACCAAGAGACATGATTCTCCAGGTCTGTTAGTCCAACAATAGTTCGCAAAAAACAGAACTATTTCAGGGCATTTTCAGACTGGGCACGTTTGCTGGGGTCCGAACCCGAGTGCAATTGTTCCCGGCGCCTCCTGCAGCATTGGTTTGGTTTCACACTTAGCTTGATTCTATTGAACACTGGTGCGTTTGCGTTCATCGTACGTCATCATAAAGGTGCATGACAAAAAAAACCAGAACACAGGTCAATATTTAGCGGTTTCTATTAATTTGGTACCATTATGCGTATCAGAGTAAATAGCACTTGGTCTTACTCTATGTACTTTGCATGCAGACAGCTTTCTGCTGCTTGCAAACAGACTATTTTCAGGAAACAATGTTTTACCATTCATTTGCCATTCTGACTGCAATCGCTACACGCGAATATAATGCAGGCTCCCTCTTGTTCGAATCCAAGGTAAATCACCAACGCTATCATCTCTTACATGTGTTTTATATACTATACTTCCTGAACAAATGCGCACCTGGGTCCGTTTTGCTTTCACATTCGCGAACTGCGCCATAGTTCGAGTGCAACCGCATTCAGACCACCTCCTTTCAGGTGGTCTCGGGTTTGAGAACTCGGTGCGCACCAAAGTTCGCTTAACAGCTTTTACATTAGCGATTTTTCACACGAACTCTGCCCTGTTCTGAACTAAACTTCAAGTATGAAAGCCACCTCAGTAACCGATTTTAGTCATGCTTAAGAGTTTCTATGCTTTCTTTTTGCAGGTCTTTCACACAGTTGCTCCACCTCCTCATCGTCTCTGGACTCCAGACAAACTTCATCCAGGCGAACACAACGGCCACATACACGGCAAAGAACACCACTGCGTCCATTGCAAGAACGGACCCCTCCGAGTACCAGATTTACCCCACCACCTCTAACCACCACCCAACACTCTGGTACTTCCTTCTTGCAAACTCTGCTTTTTATCTGTGATTATGTGGAAATTTTAAGTTCCATTTTAAGTCAAGTTGTGCATTGTGTATGGAATATTGTATTGAACTATCAGCCATTCATTACTGCAAAACAAACCCTGACAGGTTGGTCCTGTAAATAACCAGCTCACTGTACAATATCCTGCTACACAGGACAGGTCATGACGTATTAATTTAAGTTTGTTATGAAACAAATATTATTTTCCATCAGTTATCGCTCGCAGCAGGACCCCCTCAGCGAACAGCATGGCACATGAGAACACAGATGTGCATTTGGGGGAGCGTGTATTAGTGGTTGGGCAGAGGACGGGAAACATCCGTTTTTACGGCAAGACTAGTTTTGCTCCAGGTACGACACTATTGCCACCTACATTGCTCTGCCCGGCAGTATGCGACTATTCCAAAAAGTACTCTGTATGTCTGAGTTAATTGAATATTTCGAGAAATTCAATAGCCACTCCTTTGCCAGTGTTCTTGGAATTATCTCCATTGTATAACCTCTGGATGAACTAAAGCTATTTTTCAGTGGCAGCATAAATGTCTATTATCACACAATGGAGGGAGAAACAATTTATAAACGAGTTAAAGGCCAGCCACTCAAATTCGCGTAATGCACATTTTATCTGTCATACTGCTGGGACTTTATGGGTTGCAACACTGCTGGGTCTTGAAGTTGAACACAGCAGTTTTTGAAATATATTATGTATAAAGGTTATTCATTTAATGTAGCTGTATTTACTGATGTTTGACAATTTGACTTCAAAGGACATTCAAAAGACACTTCAAAGGCACAAATGTAGCTCCCTGAGCACCTTTGTCTTTGAAATGTGACCATCACCACTTTTGTAATAAAACATTTGCTGTAGTGTAACATTTTCAGATTGAAGCAAATCACGTCTGTATTAGCTTATACTTGATAATTGTTGCATGACATTCAAGTGAAAGCCTTCTAAACATTGTTTCTGAAAATTGTCTTAGGCTTCACTGTAAAAGTTTAGTTTTGGGAAAGAATCCAACATAATTCCCTAGTTTGGCAGAAATAACACTTCAACAAGCATGTGTTTAAGAGAGAGAACACAGATCTTATCTACACTTTTATTGAAGAGGTGCTCAAAGCCCTGAGGTGAAATCTGTTTTTCTCTTAGCGTGCCCTCTTCATCTGCTATTGCTACATTTATAGAATGACTTTTACCCTGTGATCTGCGCATTGTTTACCGTAAAGAAACTGTGTGCTTGTTTGTCCCTGCATTACAAAGCTTTTGGAAAGGATATAACCGGATTTACTCAAATCACAGGATTTGGTCTCCGTTTGTTATAGCTTGGCTGTACTGGGAGATGACAGATTGGAGATTGTCAACCAACGTTGGCAACCGAATTGCTACGTTTTGTTGAATTGCTGTGAAACGTGTCTGTTTGTATACTGTTCGTTTCTCTGACAGGATTTTGGTTGGGGATTGAGTTGGACAAGCCGAGTGGAAAGAATGACGGCTCAGTCGGAGGAGTGCGATACTTTAGCTGTCCCCCCAAACACGGAGTCTTTGCCCCACCCTCACGAGTTCAGAGGCAAGTGTACCGTGCAGGATTTGCACTCATAACCACGTCTTAACTGAGCCTTATTTCTGGTGTCAAGCTGACTTGTAGTGTGATTATTTCTGGCCGACTGTGTCTTTGATTGTTGGACAGACATCCTGACCTTTCTGTACAGAAGCATTAATAAGATTGTGCATCGACATTTGCGAGTCATTTCTGCATGAGGGAAAAACAGTCACCACAGAAAATAATCACCCTGCCCTTGTCCTGAAAAGACATTTAAAATTAGATCTCAAGATGGGGACTTTATATTTAGAAATGAGCTTTTGAGTTAAGTTTGCTAAGGCAAGCATCACTGTTATTCTTACTCTATACACTCTTACTCTTACTTTAGGTCTGTTCAGATTATTAAAGTTATTTTGAATGATTAATAATAACAGCTAAAGAGCTCTCAGATTCCAGATTTTCAAATAGTTGTATCTCAGCCAAATATGATCCTATCCTTACAAACCATACATCAGTGGAAAGCTTATTTGAGATGATGTATAAAAAAAATGTTATGACCCCTTATGAATGGTTTTGTGGTCCAGGGTCACATTTGATTTGTAATGCTGTGATTTCCTGGTGTATCACAGCTGTGCAGATATTCAGTAGAATAACTCCTGCTATGTGATAAAAAATCAGGCTGCAGTTAATATCTGGTTAACTATAAACAAAAATCAATTATTAAGCAAGTACATAAAAAGGGTTCAAAACTGTCTCCTTTCCTTAAACGGATTCTCAACAGTAAGCTTGATTTATAATTTGAGATGTCAGGTAGACTTTGTCTGTAAATGTCAGTTTGATGTTGTTTGACTTCAACCCACATAAAGATATTTATGTAAAGTAACTTGTAATTTAATACTTCAAACAGAGATGGCGATATAGATGCAAATGTTGCAGATTGTCGATTTAAATGTGGTGTGTCCGATTTCCGAATGACGCTTGTTTAGACAAAGTCGAGCCGAGTACCAAAACAACCTTGTAGCCAATCAGCAGTAAGGTGCACAGTGCAGAGGACGGACATTAGTTGAGCCGAGCGCTGATGAAAGCGAAAGATGGGGGTAGGAGTGTGTCTGTTTTGGTGATTTGAACATCAACAACGGCTAAGAGAAATCGGACACCCCACCTTTAATTCAGAAATTGGCTTTTGATTATTAACCTCAAACCTCATTTGCCTTTTTATGTACTTTTCCTCCTCAATCACTCTTCCATTACAGCTGTAATCCTTCCCATCGGCAGCCGTCTGCCCTCCATTTGTCCCTTTGTACCTCTGAGCATTTTTATTCCCCTGGTAGTCATTCAACAAATTGTCGACGTTCTTCTCCATCTGTCATGAATCATATATTCTTAATTCAAAACTTTTCAACTATGCAATATTCCTATTTCAGATTGCATTGTATTTCTCAAAAATCAGCGACTGGCTGATAAGAAGATTATTCTTGAAGCTTTTTCATTTCTCTTCTTAATTAACCCTCAGGGCAGCAAGAAGCAAACCGCCAGCTAAGCCAGTGGCGATTCACTACCTACTGCCTTGTGCAATTCACATACTCTTTCATTTTTGTCAGAGAAAGAAAACTGCTGCCCATCCACGATACTCATTGCACTAAAGATGTGACTTTACTGATAAACTTACATTTTTCAAAAATATATTTGTCTTTGTTATTTTCATAAAAACCTTTTCCTATTTTGAAATTACTTGCATCACTTAATATTCATATTATATACATATTATTATACATACAGGAAAGTATGATGGGGATGTGGCTGTGTTACATATAAGGGGAGTAGTTCTTCACAATTCAATCCTTTATGGAATTTGTCACATAATGTCTTGGGGTGTGAATGCTATTTCATGTTCGTTCAAAATATTTTTTGTACCTGTCATAAAAAAGATAATTCAGAATATTTTTTTTCTGTACTAACATAAAACATTTTTTGTGAATTTATTCCTCATCAAATTGTTTGTCACTTTTGACAAGCATTTGTCAAAATAAATCCATGCGACTGTCACCAAATGGATACATTTGTTGTTTGACTGCATACAGAGTAAACTCAAGGGTAACATGATGTGCCTTGGCAGTTTTCTGGCACAACGTCAGTTGTATAAACGCTGTGAAAGAAATCACATTGGCTTTGTTTTAACTAGCAGGATTCATGGCTCAGTGGATTGTCTGTCAGAGCTGTCCTCGTCTCGGATGACCTATTCTTTCACAGGTGAGCTGTCCCATGCGTCTGCTGTCTTTCCTCAGTTAGATCTTTTAAGACTGGGGAAGGTTTAGAAAGTTTGTCATTTAAAGCTTTTGATTAATGTTAGATGTGTTTTTGCTTATTAAGGAATCCGTCGCACTCTTAGCACTTCCTCGGCCATTGCCACACAGAGAGAACCAAATCGAAAAGGTACCAGGTGGGTGTAATATTAACACACATCTATCTAAAGAATGTCTTTCTGAAGAGCTGTACTATATATGGGTTACCACATTTGTTCAAAAACTTCTTTTGCTGTTTTTGAAGCTTTGATTATGTTTTTTGGGTGTTTAATGGTGGATGTTCATGTTTCTAGTTTCAAAAAACGCTTTATATTTCACATATTTCAAGTCTATTGTTCACCGCTGTCCCTCTTCTCACAAAACGACTTGATTTTTTCCGTTTTATATAAAGTCCCTCCTTCCAAAACGCTCTGATTGGTAAAGCTGACCAGGTCTGTCGTGATTGGTTCCCCGCTTAGAGCGTGTGTCTGAAGACTTCTCACCCACACCCTATCAGTGAGCTTCCGCTTTTCAGGCTGTTGTGATTGGTCGGCCCCCCTCTCAGTGCACGTGTATTTATAAGCTTTGGCTTTAGCAATAAACAGTAACAAGTGTAACGGAGGTCTGCTAGTGCATGTGCAAACGTTGAGAGATCGCAATGTTATTCCTACTATGGCGAGGGAAATGACACCGGACCGATTGGGTCAGACCAGTTATATTAATTAACACTAATAACAGAAGCGTTAGTTTTGCCTTTTTATATTGGACCAAAGTTGGATAATAAAACAATCAGATTGACTAAGAGACATTTGCAAGCAGGACTTCAAATGACGTTTCATAGAAGTGTTTTAGAGGTATGCGCACACACACACACAATATCAGTATATTACACAGAACAGGTTTCACAGCCTATGTTAAAGTCATGGAAGCTGTTATTTGACCGTTGCTTATCTTAGAATGTGTAGCTGAATTCTTATTACCAGCTGTAGGACTGTGATGAAAGTGAAAGTAATTAAGCTCAGTCAAATGTTTACAATCCCTGATAACCAAACACTACTCCAGCGGCTCTTCCTCTTCTCTAAGGAAGGCCTCACCCTTTTTTTTGGCGTATTCCTTTGGGCAGAGGTTTTTCAAAAACTCGGAATAGTGACATCATGTACCCAGGAAGTAAAGGGCTGTAGTCCGATTCCAGCCGTTCTGTGTAGTCCTTGAAAAGTGAATTCTGTTAAAGACAATATCACGCTTGGCATTCAACTTTGCGCTTTATCATTTTCAATTCAATTCAATTTTATTTATATAGCACTTTTCACAATGTGCATTGTTCCAAAGCAGCTTTACAGGAGCAAATAAGAAAAACACAGAAAGGTAAAACACAGCACAGTGCATAGTGTTTATAGACCAAGCAAGATCATTATAATAAATAATATCTAATAAATAAATAATAAATAAATAAATGCAGTCTCCCGGTGAGCAAGCCAACACTGCACTGCTGTGGCGAGGAACCCAAACTCCAATGATGAATAAATGGAGAAAAAAAAACCTCGGGAGAAACCAGGCTCTGCCGGGAGGGCCAGATCTCCTCTGACGTGTCATAGCTGCACTCAGTGACCCCGACCAAAGCCACCGAGCAACGTCCACGAAGAACAGGGAGAGCCCACGAGCCGCGACCCAGGAAGCCCCACCCGCAGAAACCGCGCAGGTCCAACCTGGTCCCATTCCGTGATCAACAACAGACAACAGAGGAACAACCAGGGAAAAATAGTAATGGCATAATTAACTTTATTCCTCTGTTGTCTGACATCGACCACAAACCAAGACCAACCAGACCAGACCCACACAGTCCCAACAAATGAACGCCCCGAACCACAACCAACAAGCCCCCCGCACTCCCTACAAACTGTCATGGCTCTGCTTCCTTTAGTCATGTTTCTCTTGGTCCTGTAGCAGAGCCATGGCAAAGCCTTTGGTTATGTGTGGAGGGAAACATATTATTGTCCTTTTGACAATAACATACGTTCTCTCCAGTGTCTCGTCATTGGCCCCGCCCCTCTCGTTTCCTTGTTATCTTTCCCTGAGTGTTTTATTACCCACACCTGCCTTGTGTCATTATCCTTCGTTTGTCTTCCCTATTTAATGCCCTCTTGTTTCATTGTCCTGTGCTCGTGTATTACGTTTGTTGTGCGTGTACTGTGCTCACCTGTTCTATGGATGTACTACGTTTGATGTGTTTCGTTTGACCCCGTGTCTCAGCCTTGCCTCGTCCTGTTCGTGAACCTGTTTAGTTTAGTGAGTTGTTTTAGTGTTTTTTTTTTGTTTGTTTGTTTTGCCCCATTGTGGGAAGTTGTTTCTTTGTCTTTTTCAAGCATCTTGGTTATTGTGTTTGTCCCCATCGTGGGTGTTTTGTTTCTGTTTTTTTGTTATTTATTAAAGTCTTGCTTGTTAACCCCTTCACCGCTGCCTGCAATTGGGTTCTTTCATGCCAGTCGTGACAACAAACACCCACCCAGCAACCTCCAATCAAAGTCACTGAGTGCAGCTGTAACTTCAAACTGCTGTCATGTGATGTAAGTTTAGCATTAAATACCAAGTATTGTAAATTTAGCATTAATGTGAAAAGTAGTCCGTCTTTGCTCTCAGTTGGGGATGGAATTGTCTGAGCTGGGCCGGTCAGATGGTCGCCTTTTTCTTGGGTGGTGATGGAATTGCCTTGGATGGAGCTGGGTTGGTCAGTCAGTCCGCAGGCTCTCGCAGGAGGATGGCACGGGATTTTCCGATGTAGGTGATGTAATCTCTAGTTGGGGATGGGCATATGACATTCATCTGGGCCTGGCGGAATCTCTCCCTAAGGCGAGGGCAGAAAGAGAATAATTAGCGTAGCTGCTGTTCATTAGCTATGTATTAGTGAATGCTTGGCTGAAAAGATGTGTCTTTAATCTAGATTTAAATTTGGAGAGTGTGTCTGACCCTTGCATAGTATCCGGGAGGCTATTCCAGAGTTTAGGTGCTACGTATGAGAAAGCTCTACCCCCTTTGGTGGATTTAGTTATTCTAGGTGTTATCAAAAGTCTGGAGTTCTGAGATCTTAGAGAGCGTGATGGGTTGTAGTGTGGTAGAAGCTATGTTATGTAGGTAGGGGCTAAACCGTTTAAGGCTTTATAAGTAATTAAAAGAACTTTAAAGTCAATACGATACTTAATGGGTAACCAGTGAAGGGTTGATAACATTGGGGTTATGTGATCGTATTTTCTGGACCTGGTTAGAACTCTGGCAGCTGCATTCTGAACTAACTGTAGTTTGTTTATTGATGATGCAGGACAACCACTAAGCAAAAGTCTGGAGTTTTGAGATCTTAGAGAGCGTGATGGGTTGTAGTGTGGTAGAAGCTATGTTATGTAGGTAGGGGCTAAACCGTTTAAGGCTTTATAAGTAATTAAAAGAACTTTAAAGTCAATACGATACTTAATGGGTAACCAGTGAAGGGTTGATAACATTGGGGTTATGTGATCGTATTTTCTGGACCTGGTTAGAACTCTGGCAGCTGCATTCTGAACTAACTGTAGTTTGTTTATTGATGATGCAGGACAACCATTAAGTAGTGCATTACAGTAGTCAAGTCTTGAGGTCACAAATGCATGAATAAGCTTCTCTGCGTCAGCCACACATAAAATATTTCGCAATTTGGCAACATTTCTAAGGTGGAAGAAGGCTGTTTTTGTGACATTTGAGATGTGATTTTTAAATGACAGGTTACTGTCTAATATAACGCCGAGGTCTTTAACTGTATTTGTTGGAGTAACAGTGCAGCCTTCAATTTGCAAGTTATAATCCGAAATATTCTGCTCACGTGTCTTTGGTCCGATAAGTAATATTTCTGTTTTATTAGAATTTAAAAGAAGGAAATTACAAGTCATCCAATGCTTTATATCGTCGATGCACTCTGCCAGTTTGGATAGTTGGAAGGAATCATCTGGTCTTGATGAGATATATAGCTGAGTATCATCTGCATAACAGTGGAAGCTAATTCCATGTTTTCTAATAATGTTTCCAAGGGGCAGCATGTATATGGAGAATAGCATGCGTCCTAAAACCGATCCCTGAGGTAATCCATAATTTACTTGCGTTAGATTTGATGATTCCCCATTTAAATGGACAAATTGATGTCTGTCTGATAAATAAGATCTGATCCATTGTATTGCCGGTCCCTGAATACCGGTATAATTGTGTAAGCGATCTAGAAGTATTTTATGGTCTACAGTATCGAACGCAGCACTAAGGTCAAGCAGGACTAGGAGTGAGATGTTTCCTTTATCTGATGCTATAAGCAGGTCGTTTGTAATTTTAACGAGCGCAGTTTCAGTACTATGAAATTAAATTCCAGCGGTCTAAAGCCTGACTGGAATTTTTCGTGTATGTCATTATTTTGTAAGAAAGAGCACAACTGAGTGGACACTACTTTTTCTAGTATTTTAGACAGGTAAGGGAGATTTGAAATCGGTCTATAGTTTCCTAGTTCATTGGGGTCTAAATTTGGTTTCTTGATAAGAGGCTTAATGACGGCCAGTTTAAAGGGTCCTGGGACATGGCCTAGATTAATTGACGAGTTGATAATGTTATAAATGCAACGGGTAATAACTATTTTAATAATTTAGTTGGTATGGGGTCTAATAAGCAAGTTGTAGGTTTAGATGTTGCAATAAGTTTAATTAAATCTTCCTGTTTTATAGGTGAAAAACACTGTAGCCTTTCTTTTGGGGCGATGGGTGGTACTAATTTATAGGACAGACTTGGAGGTTGAGTTTTTACTATTTTGTCTCGTATGTTTTCGATTTTCTCTGTAAAAAAATTCATGAAATCATTGCTACCAAGGTGCGGCGGAATACCCAGGTCAGGTGAAGTCTGTTTATTTGTTAGTTTAGCAACTGTACTAAATAAAAACCTTGGATTGTTTTTGTTAGTTTCTATGAGGTTACAGAGGTGCTCAGCCTTTGCTGCTTTTAGTGCCTTTTTATAACAGTTTGCACTCTCTTTCCACGCAATTTTAAAGACCTCTAATTGGGTTTGTTTCCATTTGCGCTCCAGTTTACGTGTTTCTCTTTTAAGGGCGCGAGTGGTGCTATTTTACAATGGTCTACGTTTTTCTCATTAATCTTTTTTGACTTCATAGGTGCGACAGCTTCTAATGTATTAGAGAAAATATTTTGCAGATATTGTTTATGCTCTAACAGCAACATTATACACTAACTAAAGTTTGAAAATTGGCATCACAGGGAATGGCCACTTTAAGTTTGACACAGGTTCAAGTCATCCTGTGGCATTTCCTGACATTTTTCCTCATTATTTCCTTTCATTTCCATTTTGTATATTTTAATACAAGTGGCAAATTGCCTAAATGACTAACCAATGTATTTGTACTCCCTTGTTTCTCATTCTCAAAATCTCTTTGTCTTCTGTTCTTTTCTCACTTGGCGTGTTCCTCAGGAACCGTTCCTCTAACCTGCGACGACGTTGGACCGTGGTAAGTGCAGGATGGGGGAAATCAAACAGTAGCATTGGGCCAGTGCCCAACAGTGTGGGTGGCACAACTAGTTCCTCTGGCTCAGATGGCGCTGTGAAACTCCACCTGGGTATGCATGTCTTGCTACTTAGTGCCAATGAGATGGGCATCATCCGCTACATTGGCACAGCAGACTTTGCCCCTGGCCTCTGGCTGGGTCTTGAGCTGCGGAGTCCGAAGGGAAGAAATGATGGTTGTGTGGGCAGCCGACGCTACTTCAGTTGCCGGCCTGGCCATGGGGTTCTGGTCCGGCCCAGTAGGGTCACGTACCGCGGTATCAGTGGAGCCAAGCTGGTGGATGAATGCAGCTGAGACCGTCACACACACCAGAATCCTCACCACCCATCTGTTTTAGGCTTAATTTTGTTTTTATGAACTTCTTTGAACTTTTCAGCCAATCTAAAGACATGATTTATCTTGAACTCACTTATGAAAACTTCTTAGACATTCACAGCTGAAATTTCCTCAAATGTTCATATCAGATCTTTTCAGGTTTTATTTTAGCTAGACATGAAAATTCAAAGAGGGTGTAAAGTAAACAGTAGCAATCTCTGAGCACGTTAATAAAAAAATGAGAAGAGAATGGCTTACATAGCAGCAGTCTTGAAGCCGATTTAATAACTGAAAATGTGAAGAAATCATCGCCTCAAAACCTGAAGTCCTTGAGAAGTTCTCACAATAGACAAGAGCATAACAGTTTCAACTCTTATCAATAGAACCAACTTTATAACATGGCATTGCAATCATTCGTTCCTGTTCAAGAGCAGATATGATTAAAAAAAATAAGCACTTTAATACTATCATAATCTATGATCTAATCAGTTATTATAGTTGGAGAATCTAAACTGTTGATTGTACTTGTTTGTTCCACAGATGATGCAGCGTTTTTACTGATAGGGTTAATTACAGTAGGTTTTCATTTTGCCTAAAATTTGCCTAAAAACATTGCCCAGAAGATCTAGACTAAATCAAGACTTGAAGATTTGCCATCAATTGTTGGATTAAACCAATATCAGAGGCATGGATGTGTTGGATAATTTGGTTCTGTTCATCGAGGATTATAATTTCAGAAGCAAACATTTGTTAAGATGATTCATTATAATAAACCGATTAGTATTATTCAATTTGTAATTCCCAAAATCAATTTAGAAACATAAGGGAGAAGTTTGCACTCTCCGTATCTGTTTACATTGATTTTAAGTATGTAATCAGAAAAGTCTCCTATAATGATTTTCCTAATAATTGCTTTTCTGAAAAGGAAACTGTTACTCATCATAAAACTTAGTTATAAAAGGGAGCTTTACCATTATATTTTTTACATTTAAGTTTATTTAATTTATTAATTTATTCTTATTTTTTCCCCACATCATTAAAGCCGTCTTCTAAAAGACTTAATTTTGTCAACAATCTCTAGTCCAGGTTTCATTTTTTTATATAAAAATAGGAATATGTTTGTGTGTTTTCTTAGACTCAAAGTGGCTTTTGACTTGTCTGAACAACCCCCCAAACTTAAAATCTCTACTCTTAAAGATTTATCCACACTTTACCAATGTCTGACTCCTCAGTCATATCCAGTCATATCACTTTGCACTAATGAGAGAATAAATAGAAAGACATCATTACATTTTGGTACAGTAGAATGAAAAACTGATGAGGAATACAGATGGGTAAATAAATGTATAAATTAGTAAGTGAATAAAACAAGTTTTTAAACAAGACAAATTCCTATGGAAACTGATGTCTTATTGCCCCTTTTAGCCTGTTTTCACAGGTTTCTTCTGTACTGTGCGTTCATTCTCTGCACAGCAGTGTGTTTGGTGTATATTTTCTCTTAATTTAATTGTAATATTTTAGCAGCAATTAAATGCTATGCACATATGTCATTTGTCAGAATTTTCAAATAAAATTACAATTATAATATGTTAGATTCTGAAATTTTTCTTTTATATTTAATATAATCATTGAAATGTATCTGTATAGTTCCATTTGTTTTATTTTGAATGTTTTTGTTTGAAAAGTGCGTCTGTATTTTGAATGTTTTTGTTTGAAAAGTGTGTCTGTATTTTCTTTAAATTAATGTCACTTTTTTGTTTTAAATTTCATTTAATGCTATTAAAGAGATGTGTACAAGCAGTGTTTGCTGGGTATGTTGTAAACGCCATGTTTTATAGTTAAGCAATAGATTTACATAAACAGACTATGAGGTTGCTTTCACTTATTACCTTAATTGTACAGCAACTGAAGTAACTACAGCCAGACTTATAGCCATCCCATAACTAAACAAAGGGTTTGGGCTTTCGTTATTTTTTGCAATATGAACGTTAGTTCATGGATTAACATGCTGTGGAATTGCTTTATGAGACTGAGATTAGCACACCATGTCTTTCTAATCTCTTGATATCTGAAGAATGTGCAGTCTATAAACTAGTTGCTTACTTATTCATGCTTTGTGACATGCTGTATTAATGTCCATTTGAAAATGGACTGACGTGGACAGCAGGAAAGCTTTGCTGGGACATTCAGAACATGCTCAAGGAGTTTTTCAATGGCATAATTTATGAGGAGCATATTCCAGAGACATTAGGCAGGCTGGATCAATAGATTTCTGCTATTCAGATCCTTCCATCTGCATGTCAAAGCAAAAGTTAGGATTCATCAGAGTATTTGACAGTGTTCATTTATTCAGTGTTGGTTCTGCTTCCGCTCTGGCCCTAATAGGAGAGGATGTTATGCTGCTGCAGTCCATCAGATTTTAAGGTTTAAAATTAAAGAGTAAGTAGCATATGATTTTTAAGGTCCTACTTTGGTTTATGGAGTGTCCAACAACAAGTTTATGTACATACAAGGTGTAAAAACACTATTATGTCGTAATAATAGGCAGTTATTCTTACCATACTTCTTGTCTGACTCTCAAATGATTCGTTCCGTGATTCATCCGTCTAGTCCCCTCCTATCCTCTAGCCTAGTGTCATGTGATTGGTAAAATGGTGTAGTCTGTTGTGATTGGTCAAACGCATTCATCATGTGTCTTGGACTAGTTGACACGGCATACAGTGTACGGTGTTCGTATCTTCAGATGTTATTACAATACAGATAGTACTCGACTCAGTTTTTGAAATAAATACTTTGAGAGTTAATAGATTGAACAATTAAATTAGCCGAGTTAATAGCAAGATAAACAAACTGCAATACCCCAGAAATAACGGTACATGCTAATGATAGCGTTATATGCATTAGCTAAACACAGACATAAGGTACACAAATATTTCTTGAAGTTAAGACAAAAATAAATAGTCACACTTACAGGTTGTGATTCGGTGTAGCTAACGGGTCTAAATAAGGTTGGTATTGCCCCCTCTTTCAAGGATAGTCGTTTCACATATCCTGCAGTGAATGCGCCAAGATTATTGAAGCAATCTTCGGTGAAATGACGCGCACACAGTAAAACCCTGGGTTTATACTCCTTTGGTATCGTTTGAAAAATGAATTGTAACCATTGTTCCCTCAGAAGTTCTTCCTTTGGTAGTTGAAATAAGACGGACTTAGTTTCACAACGTAGAACATGGGTTCTAGACATGATACACACGCATTACGAATGAGCGACAGTGTTTTGGGGGAGGAGACTAGTGAAGTTTTCACAGCAGTCCCAGCAAAACGTAGCAAGGGGACTATGTCTAGTGACGTAGATACGCGGCGGTTAGAGACTCGGACTAGCTCATGTCTTGTTTGCATGATTCAGAGTCGACTCCCATTTTTACAAGCCAATAACTTTGTTATTTATTCACCTTCGGACTTACAACTTGGCAGACAGCTTACTTTCAAACACGGCAACATAACACACTGCATGAGTAGTAAATATAGGGGACCTTGTGTCAAAATGATTGATGGTGACCTTTGACCTTTGCGGGGGGGTTGAATTACTTCCGGACCATCCAGGTTGAGAAGGCCCTCCCCCTTTGCATTGACCTTTGACCGTATCCGCCCCATTGTGAGGGACTACCCCCTTTGTGTTGAACTTTTGCCCTTTGACAGTATCTGTCCACATCGTGAGGGATTGATTGCCCACGTCTGGAGTTGAACTCTTGAACTTTTGCCCGTATGGTTACCGAACATTTTTCTCTCTTTTCCGGAGATGATGTTTGGACATGTTTTTATGAGGTTGATACGTGTCTTATGCGCGAATGAATAAATCTGGGTTTTAAAGGTAATTATGAATAAGTAAATAAATGAATAAATCGACGCATTAAAGGGGTTAAATAAATAATTGGATATATAAGTGTGGCCGTGTGAATGTGCACTCCAATAAAAGAGACTCAAACACAGCAGCACATCTGTTACAGGATTCTTTATTTCCGACTACGTCACAAAGGCGACGCAGCGTTAAAGCCTGTTAAGTTTCCCTTTGTAGAGGAGAGTAAACAAAAACGTACAATAAAGAAAACAGGTAAAACTTAGGTTGATGTTTTTAGATCACCAGCGAAGTACAGTGTCTCAAATCAAAGAAATCCAGTTGGTAAACAAAAGAAAGATTGACCAAAAGAAAGATAACCCCAAATAAAACAACGATAGTGGCTGCGAATTCTGTCTTTTCTGAGAAGGAGAACAAAACAGAAATATTGAAAATGTATAACCATAAGCCACTTACATTTTTGAATGAGATATAACCCTGCTTTACATTCTTCACATAAACATTATAGGGATGCATGCAAAATAAACTATCACCCTGGCCAGGAAATTTCAATTGATGAGCGGATGGTTGCCTCTAAAGCGCGTATCGGGATTAAACAGTTCATGAAAAATAAGCCTTGTCGCTGGGGTTATAAACTTTTCGTACTGGCGGACTCGAGCAATGGGTACACATGGGACTTTTTTGTGTATGAAGGAAAGCTGCAGGGAAACAGTGGGAAAGGACTCAGTTATGAGTCGGTAATGGAGCTTGTTGACACACAGTTGCTTGGCACGGGTTACAAGCTCTTTGTTGACAATTTTTATACAAGTCCCTCCCTTTTCTGTGATCTCCTTCAAAAGAGGATCTGGGCATGCGGAACGATACGCACAAACAGAATTGGTTTTCCAAAAACCAAAATAAACACTCTGGTTTCGAAATCTTTGCGTGGGAGCATACGGTGGATCAGAAAGGACTCCCTCCTCTTTGTGCAATGGCGAGACACAAGGGATGTTTTTATGTGCACAACACTCCACACAGCCCATGGGGGGGACACTGTTCAGAGAAGAGTGAAAGATGCAGATGGGCACTGGGTTTTGAAGAACATCTCTGTTCCACCAGCAGTGAAGGAGTACAACCGGTATGTATTATATAATCAACAATCTTTTATGCTATTTGAAATTAAATCAAATATGTGGCTCAGTGTTGCTTTTTCTTCCTATACAGGTTCATGGGTGGAGTGGATCTTTCAGATTCGCTGATCAATTATTACAAAGTCATCCACAAGACCCAGAGGTGGTATAAGACATTGTTTTATCACTTTATGGACATTGCTATTGTGAATGCGTTCTTGCTTTACAAGGATCTTACCAAAGGTAAAGGAGAGGTACCCATGCACCAAAAGGCATTCAGAGAGACACTTGTTGAGGAGCTGGCAGCAGCAGCAAAAATTCCTGCTCCATCGTCCACTCCACGCAGCAAACATCACAAGCCTGTGCATATCACTGCACATAGCACCATGGGTCGTCTGAGGTGCAGACAGTGCCAAGCAAAGACACCAGTGAAGTGCTCCTCCTGTGACATACCGTTGTGCTTTGTGCCAAATCGTGATTGTTACAATGAGTGGCATGATGCCAATAACTTGTAAAATATAATTGTAAAATGTGTAAATAGTTATGGTCTTACATATTGACTTATATATGGTTTTATATAAGGTCTTCATTGATAGATAGATATATGTGGTCTTATGTTAACTTTTAATACCATAGCACTTGTTTTGTATCTGTACACACTATAACTTGTTTATGCTTCAGTTACTATGTGTCAGCAATTACTGACAGTGAATCTGGATGAGAGATTGAATAGCACTTAGTGTAACCTTTCACTGGTGCCCAAAATTATGACTGTACAATAAAGCATTCAAAAATAGCAGCATTTTATGTGTTAACATTCAATGTGCTTAAAAGGGGTCATTTGGAGTCACCAAATGGCCTTTTTTGGGAAGCGCCTAGATATAAACTTAGAAAATTAGTGTTTTTACATACACTTATCTAAGGTATTGTTATCAAATTTGAAACTACGCTTGCTAAGGCTTCGTTCTGTGATCCCAATGTGTCTTCAAGCTAATACCTCCCAGTTGTAGTCATCTGCAGGCATTTTTTAACAAAAAAAATTTAGGCGGAATATACTTATTTCCCTTTTCAATGTGTTCAAAGTTCTATTACTCAATACCAGTAAGACTTGCAGTGATTCTGACTGTTAATGAACAAACCTCAAAGTGTCTCCTTTCAAAATATGCACAAACCATACATGTACTCCAAAGGGTTAAAGAACAGAATACAGTTTACTTTGGGCATGCCTTTTTTAGGCGTTTTAGGTTAATTTTACAGGAATGCTAAGGGGTTAAATAAGTTACACATGTATTTTAGCCAAATCAAATAAGTCACACATGTATATACCATTTTTAGCATAATAACCATGTTACAAAGCTGTAATAAACAGTTAATTGCCAAACTGAGTCACACACACTTTTGGAACGGC